>NC_058519.1:531858254-532161284 GCF_904849725.1 Hordeum vulgare subsp. vulgare
GCTTTCTCTCTCGCTTTACTTCTCAATACAATGGTCTCTTGGAGATCTATTTGATGTAACTCTTTCTTTTGTGGTGTGTTTGTTGGGATCTGAAGAATTTTGAGTTTATGATCAGATCTATGAAATTATATACATGCTTGATTATTATAGCCTCATATTTCTTCTCCGATATTTGAATTTTGTTTGGCCAGCTTGACCTTTTTATCTTGCAATGGGAAGAGGTGCTTTGTGATGGGTTTGATCTTGCGGTGCTCAATCTCAGTGACACAAAGAGACATGAAACGCATGTATCGTTTCTATTAAGGATAAAACAATGGGGTCTATTCCTACATGAATAGATCTTGTCTACATCATGGCATCGTTCTTAAAGCATTGCTTACATTTCTCCATGAACTTAGTACACTAGATGCATGCTGGATAGCCGTCGATGTGTGGAGTAATAGTAGTAGATGCACACATGAGTCGATTTACTTGTCTTAGATGTGATGCCTATATACAAGATCTTTTTCTTGGATATCATCATAATTATTCGCTCTTCTATCAATTACCCAACAGTAATTTGTCTACCCACCATTTACTATTTTCTCGAGAGAATCCACTAGTGAAATCTACGGCCCCCGGGTCTATTTTACATTATCTATTTGCAAGATCTATTTTGCTATTCGCATTTCCAATTTATTTGCTCTTTTATTTTCATATTTATATTATCAAAAACCCAAAAATACATTGTTGCGTTTTATTTACCATTACTTTATTTGGATCTATCAATCTATATTTTTACCGTTTTTATTTTACCCACGAGGGATTGACAACCCCTACACGCGTTGAGTTGCGAGGATTTGTTATTTGTGTGCAGGTACTGCTTACATAGTCTTGTGGATCTTCCTACTGGATTGATACCTTGGTTTCATAACTAAGGGAAATACTTGTCTTCGCTGTGCTACATCACCCTTTTAAGCTTGAAGAGAAACCAACACAATCAGCGAGGAGTCAAAATTTTGGGCACCATTGCCGGGGAAGACCAAGTCAAGATCTATAAGGTTCCCACACATAAACTCTCATCTCCTTGCAATTACATTATTTGCCATTTGCCTCTCGTTTTCCTCTCCCCCACCTCAGAAAAACATTTGACTTTTTATTTTCCTTAGTTCTATTTGTCGTTTTCTTGCCAGATCTCTTGTTTGCGTGTGTTCTTGCTTGCCTTATCACTATGTCAAATTCCTCCCTCGCTATGAGAACCCTTGGGATTAAATTTCTCAATTTTAAGCAAAGGGGAGGACAAAGTCTGAAAGATGCTTGGTATAGGATTTGCAATGCTCATGATATATCTATCCACAAGCATTCTACTACTGTTCTTCTTCAAAAAAAATATGGTAATTACTACTTGGTATAGATTTGTTCTTGACACCGCCACTGGGGAAAATTTGTTAAGTTGTCCACCCTTCGATGCTCTTAATGCCATGGGAAGTTTATTGGGGTCTCCGCCTATCATTATAAATGAAACAATTTTAACTGTTGAGCATGTTATGCAAAGGTTATGCTATTGAAAAGAAAATTATTACCAAAGAGCATGTTGAAAATTTGGATTAAAGGGCGCAAGATCTTGTTAATCGCATTTGTTCAAAGATGGGAGAAGCTATTAAAATGTTGAAAGAGAAATAACCCATAACTAATGAAAGGGTAGTAGAGAGTTTGGCTCAGATTGATAAATTAGAAGAATTTTTTAGTAACTTGGGAACGATTTTTTGTTCCATTAAAACTATTGGGAAAACTCCTCCTAGCAATAAAGCCACCCAAACTCCCAAGAACAAGGGTGCCTCTTCTAGCAACAACAACAACGTAGACCTTAAGATGATTAGGGCTCACTTCAACTTGAATGAACTCCCTCATATGAATGAATTCTTTAACTTTATTCCTGGGAGTGTAATAAAGAATATGCATGCTAGATCTCTAACGAATTATGGATGTGTAATTGAAGAGTTGGAACGTAAATATGACAACACTTGAATCTATGTTTTATGCCTAGCTAGGGGCGTAAAATGATAGCGCTTGTTGAAAGGCAACCCAATGACTAAAAAATATTTTTCACTTTTTCTTTCTGTTCTTGAGTGTGTACACAATTATGCTACTGTTAAGATAGTTTTTTATGTTTTAATAGTGTTTGTGCCAAGTAAATCCTTTAGGATCATGTTGGGTGGTAGTTGCTTTGATCTTGTTGGAAAACACAAACTTTTGTGTCCAGTAGCAGCATTTTAAAAAAAATCACAGAATCGATGAAAGTGTCTGAATTTTTTACACAAGATTGATATACAAATTGCCTATGTTTTACTAGTTCTTAAGAATTTTTAGAGTTGCTGAAGTATCAGTAAAATTTGAGTCTTTACAGACTATTCTGTTTTTGACAGATTTTGTTTTCTTTGCGTTGTGTGCTTATTTTGATGAATCTATGGATTGTATCAGGGGCTATAAGCCATGGTGAAGTCATAATACAATAGGTATCATGCAAAAACAAAATTGGAATGGGTTTTCAACAGTACCTAAAGCAAAGATTGGTTTTCTTATACTAACGGATTTCACGAAGGTTTTGTTGAGTTTTGTGTGATTAAAGTTCTCAAGTTTTGGGTGAGATCACGATGGATGAAGGAATAAAGAGTGATAAAATCCTAAGCTTGGGGCTTCCCCATGGCACCCCAAGGTAATATACAAAGAGTACCAAGCAACTAAGCTTGGGGATGCCCCGGAAGGCATCCCCTCTTTCTCCTAACAACCATCGGTAATTTTACTTGGAGCTATATTTTTATATGTCACATATCATGTGTTTTTCTTGGAGCGTCCTATATTATATGAGTATTTTCTTCCTTTGATTGTTAGTTTGTCATAATAAACCTTGCTAGACAGACCTATTGGAGAAAGTCAAATTATGTTATGATTTGTTAGAATCGCTCTTTATGCTTCACTTAGATTTTTTTTAGAGCTATGGAATTGCTCTAGTGCTTCACTTATATCTTTTTGAGCACGGTGGTGCTGTTATTTTGAAGAAATTTTCTCTCATGCTTTACTAATATTATTTTTAGAGTTAGTAGAAATTTTGAAGAAATTCTCTCTTGCTTCACTTATATTATTTTTAGAGTTGAAATTTTTGAAGAAATTGTGCTCTCGTTTTTCACTTATATTAGTTTGAGAGCTTGTTATTTGTAATGGAAATTTTCTTTAAATAAAATTAGTACCAAAGTGATAGATATCCAGGGGAGATATATTATAAAAATGTATGAAGATGATTGGATGTTAGACTTGATTCTTTGCAATAGTTTTGCGATATGAAGATAGTGATATGTGAGTTATGATGATGAGTAATTATGCTTCACTAAGAATATTGGAGTTAAGCTTTCTGATTTCCTATACATGCACATGAAGTCAATAATTATGCCATGAAATTACATCCTACTTGTATTGCATTATTCGGTGTTAGTTATGTTTATTGTTCACTTATGGTGGTTTCCGTTCCTTGGTTGGGCGCTTCTCAATCTATTTGCTAGCCTTCACTTGTACTAAGCGGGAATACTGCTTGTGCACCTAATTACTAAACCCAAAGTTGTGCCAAATGAGTCCACCATACCTACCTATATGCGGTATTTCAGTGCCGTTCTATGTAAATTTGCAAGTGCCAACTCTAATGTTGAAAATAAACTTCTGTTTTGTGTGCCCGTACCGCTCATGAAGCGGCTAGGGGTGGCCAGTATCTTCCATGTTAAATAGGTTATTCTTGATATGAGTGTTTATTCACTTGTCATCCCATGAGAGTATGGCGGTAATAGGGATGCCCACTCCCGAAATGCAAAGAAAAATTATTTTATGTTGTCAATTAATAAATTCCTTAGGAAGTGTTGGTATGGACGATACCCGTGGATGCGGCTAGCCATGGAGTGTGAAAGAATGGTGGAAAAATTTATTTTTAGTTTGGGAATCACCTATGATTTGTTTAACAGGGAAGATATTGGGATCTCTTAGTCATTTTTGTTGACAGGAAAAGCATGCCACCCAAAATATTTTATCTCTACTTTTTTTGCTTTGAGCTCTCGCATCCCTAAAAATCTGTGCTTCCCTGTGTCAAAGGCCTATCTATTTACTTTATGCAATACTTTTGTTTTGAATTTGAGTCCTCATCTTCTCTTATAAAGCACCAACTGAGAAACACTGTTATCATACTTGACCATTGTATGTAACTAATATTTGGGTGTGTATCATGAATCGATCAATGATGGAGCATGATGGGCTAGGGATAGCATTCTTTAGTCTTGATATTTTGAAAGACTTGGTTGCTTGTTGATATGCTTGAGTATTGAAGTTTTCATGTCAAATTATAGACTATTGCTTTGAATCATCTACAAGTCCATATGTCCATGCTAATAAGAAAATAATATGATGAACATGTTAAGGCAGTATTCCACATCAAAAATTCTGTTTTTATCATTTACCTACTCGAGGGCGAGCAGGAATTAAGCTTGGGGATGTTGATACATCTCCAACGTATCTATAATTTTTTATTGTTCCATTTTGTTAAATTATCATTCTTGGATGTCCCATAATCATTTTATAGCAACTTTATATCATTTTTGGGACTAACCTATTGACATAGTGCCTAGTGCTAGTTGTTGTTTTTTGCTTGTTTTTTCCTTCGCACAAAATTAATATCACATGAAGTCCAAATGCCATGAATTTTTTATAGATTTTTTTGGACCAGAAGGAAACTTGAGGACCAAGGAATCCAACCATGGGAGGCCCAGGCAGCCCACTAGGCACCAGGGCGTGCCCTGGTGGGTAGTGGGGGCCTCGGGCACCTCCTCCACTACCTATGAGTTCTATAAATACCCGAATATTCCAGAAACCCTAGAGGAGTCAATGAAAAATCATTTCAGCCGCCGCAAGTTCCAGAAGCCACGAGATCCAATCTAGAGCCCGTTCGACACCCTCTCGAAGGGGAACACGATCACGGAGGGGTTCATCATCCTCACTGGTGCTCCTCCGATGATGAGTCAGTAGTTCATATTAGACCTACAGGTCCATAGGCAGTAGCTAGATGTCTTTATCTCTCGCTTTGCTTCTCAATACAATGGTCTCTTGGAAATCTATTTGATGTAACTCTTTCTTTTGCGGTGTGTTTGTTGGGATCCGATGAACTGCGAGTTTATGATCAGATCTATGAAATTATATCCATGCTTGATTATTATAGACTTGTATTTCTTCTTTGATATTCGGGTTTTGTTTGGCCAAATTGATCTTTTTTATCTTGCCATGGGAAGAGGTTCTTTGTGATGGGTTCGATCTTGCGGTGCTCAATCTTAGTGATAGAAAGAGACATGACACGCATGTATCGTTGCTATTAAGGATAAAACGATGGGGTCTATTCCTACATGAATAGATCTTGTCTACATCATGTCATCATTATTAAAGCATTACTTTGTTTCTTCATGAACTTAATACACTAGATCCATGCTGGATAGCGGTTGGTGTGTGGAGTAATAGTAGTAGATGCAGGCAGGAGTCGGTCTACTTGTCTTGGACATGATGCCTATATACATGATCATTGTCTTGGATATGTTCGTAATTATTCGCTCTTCTATCAATTGCCCAACAGTAATTTGTCAACCCACCGTTTTCTTTTTTCTCGAGAGAAGCCACTAGTGAAACCTACGGCCCTGGGTCTACTTTACATCATCTATTTGCAAGATCTATTTTGCTATTCGTGCTTCCAATTTATTTTCTCTTTTATTTTCAGATTAATATTATCAAAAACCCAAAAATACCTTGTTGCGTTTTATTTTACCCATGAGGGATTGACAACCCGTGCACGCGTTGGGTTGCGAGGATTTGTTACTTGTGTGCAGGTACTCCTTACATAGTCTTGTGGATCTTCCTACTAGATTGATACCTTGGTTTCATAACTGAGGAAAATACTTGCCATCGTTGTGCTACATCACCCTTTAAGCTTGGAGGGAAACCAACGCAATCAGCGAGGAGTCAACACTCTCTTGGTTGATCATGAGAAGCTTTCTTATGAATTTATTCAAAGAAAACAAGATCTTGAGAAACTAAGAGAGTATCATGATGATCTTTAAAGTGAAAAATGATTCTTTGCTCGCTCAACAGACCAGTTCCGCTTAGGAAGAATTCATTCCACCATGCATGAAATGCATCGAAAGTGAATCTACAAATTCTTCACCTCAAAGTTCAAATGCTTCTATTGAAACAAATTCTTTCAACTATATTTGTGGTCAAAAATTCCTCACTTGAGGAACCCACAATTGTCACTGAAGAAAATGCAGGGTTGAAGGAATTGTATGTGACACGCATATATAGAAGTGTCAAAGGGCATCAAACCCTTTGCGATGTGCTGAAAAAGCAGATTCTGAATAGAAACCCTAGGAAAGAGGGTATTGCATTTGACAGGAAATTGAATGCTGATGGATTATACTGGAAACCTGAGCAGTATCACAAAACCTCATGGGTTGCTGCGAAAGGACCTCTTGTAGATCCATCCAAATTATCTGGCTTTGGATGTGGAACTTTATATTCCTTTGATGAGTCACTTCTCCCCAATTATAAACTGTTCAAAAATTGGAATGATGAAGTATTTGCTAGATATGTTGGAAATAATTGCAAGAATGGACCACCCTTGAGGAAAATCTGGGTTCCGAGAAGCAGCTTGGAAAATATTCACGTGAATGTCCTCACGACGCCGCCCATGAAGGACAGGAACCCTAGATCAAATTCCTCAAGTGGACCAAAGTCTTCACGAGGATCAAATTCCTCATATGGTCAAAATTCTACTCATACTCGTGCTAATGCTTCTCATATGAAGGGAGCCTATAAGGGTCATGAATATGTGCATTATTCCTCAAATACTTATGTTCATAAATCCTCGAAGAATTTCTCTGCATATGCATCCGGTTACACTAACTCCCGTGCTGTGAAACAAAGTGCATTATCTTCAATGCCTAAGTTTTCATATGGTGCTCGCAGAATGATGAACTCTTTGGAATCCCTTGAGATGTGGGTGGTGAATAAATTGAATTAACCATTTATGCAAGTCAGGTCTCGGGACGAATTTAATCATCTGAAGAATTTGCTAGAGACCCAAGGAAATGCTTGAAAGGACACAAGCTAATCATGATGAAATGAAAATCATTTCACACGTCCTCGTGTTATCTTAACTCTACAATGTTTGATGAAATTCAAGTTTGATGAATTTGATATCATATTCTTCACTCTGAAGCATATGAGATGGTAAGATGTACTAATTCATCTGCAGGATGACTCCCCTAAAGCCACTAAGTGGGTTCTTGATAGTGGATGTACTAATCACATGATTGGTGACACGATTCTATTGATGAATATTCCATTAACTCCATCACCACTGAATCATATCACCTACGCACACAAAGGAAAAAAAGCAAGGTATTGGGTCGTGGTAAGATTTCTATCTCCAAGGGCCGACACATGTAAAAAGTCATGCTTGTCGAATCCCTTGGGTCAACCTCATGTCATTCTCAATGCTTTGTGATCTTGATATGATTGTCATCTTTGGTAAATATCATTGCGTAGTCATCATGGAATATGAAAAATCCAAAGTCTCCGAAGGCTTTAGGAGACCTGACTTGTACATTCTTGATTTATTTACAGGTCCACGACCGTCCACCTATCTACTTGCAAAAGCCTCACAGGGTTGGTGATACACCTCCATCGTATCTGCTTTTCCAAACTCTTTTGCCCTTGTTTTGGACTCTAATTTGCATGACTTGAATGGAACTAACCCGGACTGTCGCTGTTTTCAGCAGAATTGCCATGGTGTTGTTTTTGCGCAGAAATAAAAGTTCTTGGAATGACCTGGAAATTTACGAGGAATTTTTGTGGAATATATAAAAAATACTGGCGCAAGAATCACCTGGAGACACGGAGCCAGGAGCTCACAAGCCCAGGAGCCCCCGCCCCCCTGGTCGGGCCTGGAAGGCTTGTGAGACCCTCGTGGCTCCGCAGCCTCCAATTCCAGCTCTATATATTCTTTTTCGTCCGGAAAAAAATCACAGAGAAGAGTTCATCGCGTTTCACGACACGGAGCCGCCGCCACCACCTGTTCTTCCTCTGGAGGGCGGATCTGGAGTCCGTTCTGGGCTCCGGAGAGGGGAAATCGACGTCGTCATCATCACCAACCATCCTTCATCGCCAATTCCATGATGCTCTTCACCGTTCGTGAGTAATATCATCGTAGGCTTGCTGGACGGTGATGGGTTGGACGATATCTACCATGTAATCGAGTTAGTTTTGATGGGGTTTGATCCCTAGTATCCACTATGTTCTGAGATTGATGTTGCTACTACTTTGCTATGCTTAATGCTTGTCACTAGGGCCCGAGTGCCATGATTTCAGATCTGAACCTATTATGTTTTCATCAATATATGTGTGTTCTTGATCATATCTTGCAAGTTGTTGTCACCTACTATGTGTTATGACCCGGCAACCCCGAAGTGACAATAGCCGGAACCACTCCCGGAGGTGACCATAGTATGAGGAGTTCATGTATTCACTATGTGCTAATGCTTTGTTCCGGTTCTCTATTAGTAGGAGACCTTAGTATCCCTTAGTTTCCATTAGGACCCCGCTACCACGGGAGGGGTGGACAATAGATGTCATGCAATTTCTTTTCCATAAGCACGTATGACTAAATACGGAATACATGCCTACATTACATTGATGAACTGGAGCTAGTTACATATCTCCCCATGTTATAACTCTTACATGATGAATGTCATCCGACATAATTATCCATCATCGATCCAATGCCTATGAGTCTTTTTCTACTGGTCCTTGCTACGTTACTTTACCACTACTGTTGTCACTTCTGCTACTGTTACCGCTACTGCTGTCACTTCTGCTACTGTTACCGTTGCTACTGTTACTGTCACACTACTTTGCTACTGAAACTTTGTTGCAGATACTAAGTCTTTTAGGTGTGGTTGAATTGACAACTCAACTGCTAATACTCGATAATATTCTTTGGCTTCCCCTTCTGTCGAATCAACAGATTTGGGTTGAACACTCTACCCTCGAAAACTGTTGCGATCCCCTATACTTGTGGGTTATCAGTTGGCTATGGCATTGACTACTTGGTCATGCTGGCATGAGGAATCTGCACCCTCTCGTGAAGAAGAAGCATGCCATTGGCATCAAGTGTGACAAATTCCTCAAGGATCATTTGTGTGGGGCTTGTGAGTCTGAAAAAATGACCACATCCAAGCACCCCTCGAAGACTATCATGACTACCACTCATCCTTTTGAATTGCTTCACATGTACCTCTTTGGACCTACTCATTATGCCACACTAACCAATGCAGCATCTCTATATGGCTTTGTAATTGTTGATGATTATTCACGTTACACTTGGGTCCATATTGTGTGTTACAAAACTGAAATGCAGGAAGTCTTGTCGGATCGATAGAAGGGGTGTCTAGAGGGGGGGTGAATAGACTACTTGCAAAATTTAAAATCCTAGCCTTTTCCCAATTTTAGTGGTTGGCAGATGTTAGCAATTATAACAAGTCTAGTGCACCCTACACATGCTAGTCAACAAGTATGGAAGCGGAAAGTAAAGACTTTGCAATGTAGTAAAGGAGTAGAGTTTAGGAGATCAAACACAAAGATTGACACGTCAATTTTTGGCATGGTTCCGATAGGTGATACTATCATACATCCATGTTAGTGGAGACTTCAACCCACGGAGGGTAATGGTTGCGAGAGTCCATGGAGGGCTCCACCCACAAGGGGTCCTTGAAGAAGTGGTATTGTCTATTCCACCATGGCTTCAATCCACACAGGACTAGCCTCACTCACGGTAGATCTTCATGAAGTAGGCGATCTACTTTCCTGTACAAAATTCATGGTTCAACTCCACAACATGAAGTAGGAGGCTCCCAAGCGACACCTAACCAATCTAGGAGGCACCACCCTCCAAAAGGTAATAGATGTAGTAGAATGATGAACTCCTTGCTCTTGTGCTTCAAAAGATAGTCTCCTCAACACTCAATCACTCTCTCGTAGTTTTGGCATGGGTAGGAGAGATTGATCTTTTGGAATTAAACTTGGGGAGGCTAGAAGTCAAGGTTCAAATGATTGGATTGGAATCTCTAGATATCAACACATGAGTAGGTGGCTCTCTCTCAGAAAAATGGATCCGATAAGTGTAAGTGTGTTCTGAGTGTTTCCTTTATGAATGAGAGGTAGGTGGAGGGGTATATATAGGTATCTCCTGAAATCCAACTGTTACAACATTATTGCCCAACTCGGTGACACCGAAATGAATCTCGGTGGTACCGAGTTGCACTAAATGTGGCAACTTTTGAATTCTTGGTGAGACCGATATATAAATCTCAGTGGTACCGATACGATGACCTAGGCCAGTTTGCAAATCTGAGACCGATTTCAAACTCGGAAATTCCGATTCTCGAAATCTTCTCAACAGAAAGTTGGTCACTGAATCTCGGTGCCACCAATTTGAAAGTTGGTGGTACCGAGATGGTAGGGTTTGGCATAGGATGTGTTAAGTGTAAAATCGGTAGGGCCAAACGGAAATAGTTCGTGGCACCGTTTTTGCTGGTTTGGCTTTGGTCAGATATATTTTGTGAGAGAATGGCTGAGTATTTTTTGTGGCTACCTCTAAGCACTTGGGAACCAATTCATCATAATACCTCACCCCTTTTAATAGTATTGGATTTCCTATGGACTCAAAGTGATTTCTCACAAATGTAAAATGAAGAGTCTTCTTGCTTGAAGATGGAGCCAATCCTATTCGTTTACTTCATCCAGGGGCTTCTCCTCGCAATCCTTTGTCCAAGGCTCTCTCTGGACTATACCTGAAATATACTAGGTAAAAGTGTTAGTCCAAGAGACAATGTATGTTGTCATGAATTAACAAAACCACCAAGGGAGCATATGTGCTTTTAGTCTCCACATTTTTGGTAATTGATGACAACATACAATCAAAGCTTTAAATAAAGATATGCATTAGAATATGATAGCTTTGAAAGATACATGACTAGTACAGCCCCCCCCCTAAATGTGTGCAATCTCTTTTAAGGATAGTTGCTTTGGACTGCATGGATACACACATGGTAGTAGGATAGGACAAGTCATGTATATCTTGGCTATATGCATCAAACATATGTGAATGAAGAGCTTCCATGTTCAAGACTCACTCTTGCAACCAATATGTACAAGAGACAAGAGATCATCATGAACAAGGATATGATGCATATACTTACTTTGAGGTTCTTGAGCGTCTTAGCAGTAGGAGTACACTTGGGAAAACAAATATTAGATAACACAAGAGTACTCTATTTTAAATATGCAAAGAGCTTCATAAGTTCCAAGATGTTGAAGACATATTGAAAATAGGATTTGATGATAGATATGTCTCCAAGAGAATTTAGAAGTTTCTACCCTAAGGAAATGTAAGAATTTCCTCTCCCCCTGAATCATAGCATGTAGATATTGGGAGTAGGTAGGGTAAGACAATTTCATTCCAAAGATAGTGGTAGTAAAACAACAATTATATCTCTCTCCCCCTTAATGGTATTGTTCACCCTAAGTATGTAAGGTTTGATATATCTCCCCATTTGGCAGACATGCCCTTAGGTAGACCTTCCTTTAGGAACATATATCTCCCCTCTTTATATTTCTACACCCTTATGTAAGTTTATTGGAATCTTTATATTTCTCCCCCTTTGGCATTAATTTCCAAAAAGTTCACACGGTAAGGGCTCATTGAGATAAAGGGATCATTGATTCTTCTCTCTTTGATAAGGGTTCCTTGAATTTGACTTTTCTCCCCCTTAAGAATAGATAAGTGTTCATTGAACTATCTCCCCTAAGTTTTGGATCCTAGATGTTTCTCCCTCTTATGTTGTGAGATCACTCAGGATTTCTCCCCCTTGAAAAAAATGGGAAACAAGATTATATTCTCCTTGGAAAACATGGAAATGTTCAATAGGATCTTAGGAGGTAATAAAATTTGAGATCATTGACAATCTTTCTCCCCCTTAAGATAAAGTCAAGAAAATATTTGAAAATCATAGGCGGTGATAATTTTTGGAGTCACTAAGGCATAAAGGTTCGGTACAACCGAGAATGATAGTAGGCCTCTGGAAGAAATCAGCTTGACCGAGTTTTCCAGATCAGTGAGACCGAGTTGCGATGGAAATCAACTCCTTAAATTAAGATAGAAATAAGATAAAATATTTGTTGCTTTATTATTTATAAAAATATATACATATGGATGAGATTTTAATGGTTCCAAGAAAGTATGTAGTGACAAATGTGAACCATACATGAATCTCCATCTAGATGTGGGGCGGTGACTAGGCCACCTATATTAGAGTATATTGACTTGAGGAGTCAAGCAAGAATGCTTGAACATAGGTCATTCTCATCGTTAAGCGCAAAATGGGGTTACCATTTTTAGATTAAGCTTTATAATCTCTTCATATCACTTGAGTTGCCTTACCTCATGACTAGGTGCAAAGCTTTTATCAAGGATATGATTACATACCTTCGAATGATGTTGATGACGTGGCATGTAGGTGAACTTGTCGTGGATACTCAAAGTTGATGAGGATCATCTTGAGTTGGGAGTTATCCATGTCGTTTTGGTTCTCTTGTCGCCTACAATGGTTAGTCATGCAAGGAAGATCATAATATATCCAAATGACATGAGTGAATTTCATCATCGTATAATTATCAAGGATATGATTTTGTTGTCTTCTTCCTTCATCTCCGAAGAAGAGGTTGTTGATACTTGGCTATGACAAGATTTCTTTTGATGTGAGTTGATGGCAATCTTGTGAAGTGTAGTTCTTCCAAGTACCTACAAAAGGTTTAGATGCAATACAAGGGAGCATAGTTTCCAAGATATAAGATAGTATCAGATCAATGGCATCATGGAATAGTCAATCAAGCTCATGCCCTTGCATGCATCCGAGTGAGTCTAGCTCTAGTTTGAACCATCAATGATGTTCAACTCACTCCTAAAATGACAAAACACTTCCTCATCAAGTGGTTTGGTAAAGATATCAACTAATTGTTTGTTGGTACGAACATGCTTGAGATCTATATCTCCTTTACCAACATGATCACGAATGAAATGATGTCACACTTGAATATCTTTTGTTCAAGAATGTTGCACATGATTATAGGCAATTTTAATAGCACTTTCACTATCACACAATAATGGAACATTTCTAACATGAATGCCATAATCCTTAAGAGTTTGAGTCATCCATAGTAATTGTGCACAACATGATCCGGCAGCTATCTATTCTGCTTTGGCAGTGGATAAAGATATCGAGTTTTGTTTCTTGGATGACAAAGACACAAGAGATCTCCCAAGAAATTGACATGTACATGAGGTGGATTTTCTATCAACTTTTTCTCTGGCATAGTCCGAATCAGAATAGCCAACAAGATTAAAATAAGAAACCTTGGGATACCATATGCCAAAGTTTGGTGTATGTATGAGGTATCTCATGATTCTTTTCACATCCAATAGATGACACTCTTTAGGTGCCGCTTGATATCGGGCACATATGCAAACACTCAACATAATATCCGGTTGGGAGGCACAACTATATATCAATGAACCGATCATTGATTGATAAACCTTTTGATCAACCGGTTTGTCCTCCTTAGTGAGGTCAACATGTCCACTAGTAGGCATAGGGGTTCTCGTACCTTTGCACTCTTGCATGTTGAACTTATTGATTAAGTCCTTTGTGTACTTGGTTTGAGATATAAATATACCTTCTCTCGATTGTTTGATTTGAAACCAAGGAAGAATTTCAGCTCACACATCGTGGACATCTCATACTTCTCTGACATCAACCTTCCAAATTTCTCACTAAAATGTGGGTTAGTAGAACCAAAGATAATATCATCCACATATATTTGGCACACAAATAGTTCACCATTAACCCTTTTAGTGAATAAGGTTGTGTAAATTTACCAATTTCAAAACCCTTTTCAATGAGAAACTTCGTTAGGCATTTGTACCAAGCTCTAGGGGCTTGTTTAAGACCATATAAAGCTTTACAAAGTTTCTAAACATGATTAGGTTTCTTAGGATTCACAAAGCCGGGAGGTTGTTTGTTTGACATAAACCTCCTCCTCAATTTTACCATTTAGAAAGGAAATTTTGATATCCATTTGGTAAAGAGTAATATCATGGTGATTGGCATAAGCGAGAAGAATGTGAATGGCTTCAAGTCTAGCAATGGGGGCATAAGTCTCACCATACTCCATACCTTTGACTTGCATGTATCCTTGGGCTACGAGACACGCCTGATGATGAGCTGATGAATACACTTCTCGCCCCTCGTTGGTTACCCCAAGTGGGAGGTGCAGATGTAGTCAGCAGCAAGTTTCCCTTACACGGAGACTGTAAGGTTTATCGAACCAGGAGGACTCCGAGGGTCAACAAGTAGGTGTCCGCCACCCTGGCACAAGCAGAACATGTGGACCTGCACACACACAAATAACTTTGTTCCCAACGAGTACAGAGAGGTTGTCAATCTCTCCGGCCTTGTAGTTTGCAAAGTATCAAAACAAAAGCGGGAATAGTGATAGTGATTGCAACGGAAAAGTAAATGAAAGCAGTAAATGATGGAGGTGTAAGCAATGGTGGTGATATGGACCGGAGTCACATGATGTTCACTAGTGATGTCTCTCTCTCTCAAAAGACGATAAACAACTATGCCTGGGTAAACAAATTACAGCTCGACAGTTGACAGAAGTATAAATGCACCGCAATGCTAATTATGCTACTTGAAAGTAAGAGGCTCAATAGTAATGGGTAGTACGCCAAGACAAGTAGACCGTTTATTCATCAGCATCTACTTACTAATCATCCACCTTGAGATATCTATCCAGAACAACTCGCTAGTATTAAGTTGAGAGCCTCACCCAAAGTGTGAACTCAAAGCAACGGACAACTTCATTAACGAACTATGCATAAGGTAAACAATCCTTGCAACCATGGTCACAAGAACCGTTGTTTTCTCCCTGGTGGCAACAACACATTCCCTAATCTCATGTTTCTATCACTCAAGCTAGACATCAGGGGACGTGAACCCACAATCATGCATAATGCTCCCTGTTGGAGTTACAATCTACTACTCGGCCAAAGCAATAAAGAGCAACGGAGAACATGCATGAATCACTAAAGAACATAATATAAAAGGATAATCAAATATATAAGTCATAACAATCTGAACATAATCTCATAATCCATCGGATCCCAACAAACCGAGCATAGAAATAGCATGAAAATTACATAGGTGCCTTGATCATGTAGGGCATCTCACAAGGGCTAATCATGGAAGCACAAGATTGGAGAGAAGACATCACATAGCTACTGGTCATGGACTCATGGTCCAAGGAGGACTACTCAAGGCACGTCCGGAAGTGTCCATCGCGGTGGAGAAGCTCCCAGGGGTCAATCCTCCCTCCGGCAGGGTGCAGGGAAGAGGTCTCCTGACGCTCCCGATCTCGTAAGTGTCGCAGCGGCGGAACGATGGAGAAAATCACGATTCTGGATGTGATGAAAGGGTTTCCTCTTGGAGGAGTAAATATAGGCCAAAGGAGGGTGTTAGAGGAGGTGGGGCTCACCCAGGCGGCCTGTGAGCGCGGCCAGGGGCCAGGCCGCGCCGGGTGGTTGCCTGGGCATCCCCTGGCTCCCCTCTGGCCCATCTTCGATGATCTGGAAGCTTCCATTACGCTGATTTTTATATATTTTTCTCGGGATTTTTGGGGCTCCGGAAATTTGGGTAAAAGCCCCTGCAAGAAAAACATCAACAGACACAAACTGGCACTGGGTGCACTGAGTTAGTAGGTTAGTCCAAATATGTGTAAAAAGATATAGAAGTGTAGCAAAACATATAACAATGTCACCCAAAAGATCATGGAGCAAGCAGAAATTACAGATACGTTTGGGACGTATCAACATCCCCAAGCTTATTTCCTGCTCGTCCTCGAGTAGGTAATTGATAACACAAATAATTTCTATGGTGACATGCTAACACACATATAAGAACTTCAAAGTAAAGCAAGTAAAATATGCAATTCAAGTCAAGACAATAACAAATAAGAGTCTATATTTAGTATTGAAATTAGCAAAGTAAGAACATAAAGGTGCAAGAGCTCTTGTTGTCCGTGACTCGAATGTCTCCAAATGGTGTTTGCGTGCAAGAAATGGGAGATGGGTTTAGAGAATAAAATATATTTTTTAGTTGAGATCTCAATCTACTAAACCTCACACTTGGTCTCCTTCAGAATCTTATTTTGACTCATCCCCAGAACACTAGTCAGGCACAAGTCAAAATGATCCTCTCCCTTTCGACTTTGAGCACTCATGCAATGGATGAGCGCAAGCAAGATATCTTGCACTTAGGATGGAAAATAGAACAATGATGGGGAAGGAAGGTGTGAAAGGCGCACATCAATGAGGACAACCATAGGCGAGAGAAAGCCAAATGATAGATATGATGTTAGGAGTAGGGATTGCCATGCAACGGATGCACATATGAGCTAAGGTAAGCTCTCCAATGGAACTAGTGAGGGTGCATCCAACTTGCTTGCTAATGAAGACCTAGAGATCATTTGAGGAGGCTCATCATTAGAATATGCAAGCCAAGTTCCATTCTGTAAGGGTCCCCACATAGTTATGCATGAATGATAATCTCTATGGAGTACAAATATAGCAATGGAGTACGAGTGTGGATCTTTCAAAAGGAATAGTAGTGTTGCCCCCTTCTCTCTTTTTATTTATTTTTGTGTGGCCTCTTTGGCTCGTCCTTTTTATCTCTCATTGTCCTCTTTAGGATCTTTTCATTTGTCCTCCTTGGGATCTTTTCCTCACTTATGGGCAACACTCTATGTTCTACAAGAATAAAAAGAAGATCATCACACTTTATAAGAAGTACTCACATAAAGACAAGTGAAAACTATCATGATGTATGCAAATGTATGCCTCTGCCAGTGTAGCAGGATATGCAATGATACTAGCACGTCATGTAGCAATAATAAGGGCAAGTCCCAACTAGCATGCGGCTCCTCGATCAAGCAAAAGCATGTATGACATGAAGATCAAGTCATGATATGGTGGATGTTGCATGGCAATGTATCTCGGAAAGGCTATGGAAATGCATTAATAGGTAGGTATGGTGGTTGTTTTGAGGAAAGATATAATAAGGCTTATGATGACAGAGCGTATCATGCCAAGGGTTTGGATGCACCGACGAAGTTTGCACCAACTCTCAAGATGAGAAAGGGCAATGCACGATACCGAAGAGGCTAGCAAAATATGGATGGTGGAAGTGCCAACAATCGAATACTCACATTATTCCGAAGATCTCATGCACTTATTATCGGTAACTCTCTATCTATTTACGAAATTCACAAAGATACAAGTACCCAGAGGAGGAGTGTTTATGGGTTTTGTTATCCTTGTGCATCCACGACCCATGGTAACGTGAGGGTACTCTATATATTCCAACCCCTCGAGAGGTTAGCGAACAATCTAGTAGCTAGAGTTCTCAACTAATTTTTAGTTTTTGAAAAACACACGGATTTCCCAAAATACGACACCTATCACTAATAGTCTCAAGCTCTTGGCACCAATAGTCCGAACATTACTCAAATCAGTACCTCAAAACTATTGCAAGTTACTACTATACTTAAATAGCAACCTCAATTACCTACTCATGTAAGACACACAACTTAGTGCAACGATCCAACTCTCTAAACAAGATAAGAATGATAAATCACGAGAGTTCCAAAAGCAACCTAAATAAATCTCTTAAAAAAGATATAGCATGAAAACTAAGAGCTAAGCATGACGACAACTATGAAAAGATAAAGAACACACAAAAAGATGAGCATGAAAACATATGTTGTGTTCTAGAGTGGAATGGAGCGTGTTTCTCTCCCAAACAAGGTAGGCTAGGTTATGACTTGTTATGAACAGCCAGTAAAACTAAAACAAACTAAAAAGTAAAGAGCGGGACGCTCCAAGTGTAGCACATAACATATGAAGTGATAAAAATATAGCATGGAGATGGACGAACTGATGATTGTTGATAGATAAGGGGATGCATGGGGGCATCCCAAAGATTATACGCTTGAGTCTCCTTGAATATTTCTTGGGGTGCATGGGGGTATCCCCAAGCTTGAGCGCTTGACACTCCTGGATCTTCTTTCATCATCTTCCATCGCCTACTTGAAAACTCCCTTCACACGAAACTCATCATAAGCTGATTAGAGTGGTTAGTACCCAAGATAAAATAATTCATTACCTACTGGAAATAAAGATTTTCATGAAAATCTACTGTTTTGCATGATTGCCAAAAGTTTTTTGCAAAGGAAAAGCAAGCTTAAGATTTGCAAAATGACGAAAACGCAAAACGTGGCAGAATCTGTGAAAAATAGAACAGCAGGTAGTAAATAATTTTTTCGGGGCACTTATGCAAATCAAATCAAAAAACTCAGAACAGATGCCAGAAATAAAATTATATAGATCATGCTGTCAAAAACATTCAGATCAAAAAGTTGATCTAGTGATTTTTGGCGAAGTTTTCCGTCAAGCAGACAAAATCTGTTTCTGGACAGCATGTCACAACTTTTGATCTTTGTTGCAACCGAAGGCTAAAACTTGGCACAAAGCTTGAAAATAAAGATACAATGATGTTGCTACAATAGTAAAAAGCATCAAGACCACTAAAACTGAAAGTAAAAACAAATTGGGTTGCCTCCCAACAAGCGCTTTCTTTTATGTCTTTGAGCTAGGCATGATGCAAAAAGATCAAGTATAATTAACTCCATAAGAATAACTTGCCCGAATAACGAACTCATAAGGTAACTTAATCTTCTTTCTAGGGAAGTGTTCCATTCCCTTTTTAAGGGGAAATTGTAATCTAATGGTCCCTTCTTTCGTGTCAATGATAGCACCAACGGTGCGGAGAAAAGGACGTCCCAAAATAATTGGACATGAAGGATCACACTCAATGTCCATAATAAGAAAATCAACGGGCACATAATTATCATTGACAACAATAAGAACATCATCAATTCTCCCTAAAGGTTTGTTTACGGAAGAATCAACAAGACGAACACCAAAAGAACATTGATCATAAGGTTTTGAATCAAGCATATCATACATTCTTTTGGGCATAACGGAGGCACTAGATCCAACATCACATAAAGAAAAGCAAGAGATATTATTCAATTTAATCTTGACCATAGGATCCCAACCATCTTCTAGTTTTCTAGGAATAGAAGTATCTAGCTTGAGCTTATCCTCCCTAGCTTTGATAAGAGCATTGGTAATATGCTCGGTGAAGACAATATTGGGTGTAGTAGTGTGGGGGTCTTTGTCCATTCTTTGCAAAAAGGTGATCACTTCGGAAAGACTACAATTGTCAAAATCAAGGTTACTACCATTAATTAAAATGGTAGTAATGTCATCTAAGCTCATTCTTTTGGTAGTCCCTAAATTCAAAGGACCTTCTTGTCCTATGGTTGAGGTATTAGCATCACCATTAATAGGTCCATTGGGACTAGGGGTGTGATGGGTGTCAAAAGTTTTGAGATCCTCAACAACTTGTATAGTAGCAATGGTAGTATGTGTAGGAAGACTCTTAATCCTATCTTCCTCTCCTTTTTCTCTAGCCCATCTATATTTAAGTTTGGCTAGCATTCTTATGTTCTCATTAATTTGGACTTGGATAGCATTCATGGGTGTGGTGTTCCTTTCCTCAAGGGGGGACGTTCTAATTTTAAGCGTCTCTACATCATGAGCTATGTTGTCCACCTTCAAAGAGAGACTATCTAATTTTTCTAATTTCTCTTCTACACTCTTGTTGAAGGCTTTTTTAGAAGTGATAAAGTCTTTAAGCATGCTCTCTAATTCAGAAGTGGAGTTTTTGGTGCTAGGATAATTGTTGTTGTTCCCATAGTTGTTGGATGGGAACGGTCTAGGATTGCTACCAAAATTACTCCTATAAGCATTATTATTAAAGTTGTTCCTAGAGATAAAATTAACATCAACATGCTCTCTTTCTTGAGCAACCAAAGATTTTAAAGGAACATCATGAGGATCAATAGGAGCTAGCTTAGTAAGTAAAGTCATGATCATGTCAACCTTATCATTAAGGGAGGAGATCTCCTCAACAGAGTTTACCTTCCTACCTGTTGGATCTCTCTTGGTGTGCCATTGAGAATAATTTGTCATCATCTCATCCAATAGCTTTGTGGAAGCACCAAGTGTGGTTGACATAAAGGTTCCTCCCGCGGCCAAGTCTAACAAATTCCGCGAGGTAAAGTTCAATCCTGCATAGAAAGTTTGGATAACCAACCAAGTAGTCAAACCATGTGTAGGGAATTCTTAACAAGAGATTTCATACGTTCCCAAGCTTGAGCAACGTGTTCATTATCCAGTTGCCTAAAATTCATAATGTTACTTCTTAACTGTATAATCTTTGCATGCGGGTAATACTTCCCAATAAAAGCATCTTTGCACTTATCCCAAGAATCTATGCTATTCCTAGGCAAAGATTCAAGTCATACTTTAGCTCCTCCTCTCAAGGACAAAGGAAAAAGCTTAAGTTTAACAATATCACCATCTACTTCTTTATATTGTTGCATATCACAAAGCTCAACAAAATTGTTCCCGTGCAAAGCAGGATCATCTCCAGCACCGGAGAATTGATCTTTCATAACAAGGTTCAGTAAAGTAGGTTTAATCTCATAGGACGTAGCCTCATTGAGCAATAGGAGTGCAGATAAAGTCATTCTTGTTGTGACTAGTGAAGTCACACAACTTGGTGTTCTCAGTGGAACCCATAGTAGCAGCAACAAGAAGGAACAAATCAACTAATTTTTTTGTGGTTTTTGGTATAAGACTCTAAAGCAAAAAACTAGAAAGCAAACTAACAAGACTAAAAAGCAAAACTAAAAGATAGCGTGCAACTTCCCTATCTTGAAGACTCGAGGCCCCGACAATGGTGCCAGAAACTTGCTCGATGACGAGTTGATGAATATACTTCTCGCCCCTCGTTGGTTACCCCAAGTGGAAGGTGGAGATGTAGTCAGCAACAAGTTACCCTTACACGGAGACTGTAAGGTTTATCGAACCACGAGGACTGCAAGGATCAACAAGTAGATGTCCACTGCCCTGGCGCAACCAGAAGATGTGGACCTGCACACACACAAATAACTTTTCTCCCAACGAGTATAGAGAGGTTGTCAATATCTCCGGCCTTGTAGTTTGCAAAGGATCAAAACACAAGCTGGAATAGTGATAGTGATTGCAACGGAAAAGTAAATGAAAGCAGTAAATGATGGAGGTGTAAGCAATGGTGGTGATATGGACCGGACTCACATGATTTTCACTAGTGATGTCTCTCTCTCAAAAGATGATAAACAACTATGCTTGGGTAAAGAAATTACAGCTGGGCAATTGACAGAATTGTAAACGCACCGCAATGCTAATTATGCTACTTGAGAGTTAGAGGCTCAATAGTAATGGGTAGTACACCAAGACAAGTAGACCGTTTACTCTTCAGCATCTACTTAATAATCATCCACCTTGAGATATCTATCCAAAACATCTCACTGGTATTAAGTTGCGAGCCCCACCCAAAGTGTAAACTCAAAGCAACGAACAACTACATTAACGAACTATGCGTAAGGTAAACAATCCTTGCAACCGTGGTCACAAGCACCATTGTTTTCTCCCTAGTGGAAACAGCACATCGCCTAGACATCAGGGGGCATGAACCCACAATCATGCATAACGCTCCCTCTTGGAGTTACAATCTACTACTCGGCCAAAGCAATAAAGAGCAACGGAGAACAAGCATGAATCACTAAAGAACATAATATAAAAGGATAAACAAATATATAACTCATAAAAATCTAAACATAATCTCATAATCCATCGGATCCCAACAAACCGAGCATAGCAATAGCATGAAAATTACATAGGTGCCTTGATCATGTAGGGCAGCTCACAAGGGCTAATCATGGAAGCACAATATTGGAGAGAAGACATCACATAGCTACTGTTCATGGACTCATAGTCCAAGGAGGACTACTCACGACACATCCGGGAAGCATCCATGGCGGTGGAGAATCTCCCGGAGGTCAATCCTCCCTCCGGCAGGGTGCCGGGAAGAGGTCTCGTGACGCTCCCGATCTCAGAAGCGTTGCGGCGGCGGAACGATGGAGAAATTCACGATTCTGGATGTGATGGAAGGGTTTCCTCTCGGAGGAGTAAATATAGGCCAAAGGAGGGCGTCAGAGGAGGTGCGGCCCACCCAGGCAGCCAGGGGCCAGGCCACGCCGGGTGGTCGCGTGGGCAGCCCCTGCCTCCCCCTCTGGCCCATCTTCGGTGATCTAGAAGCTTCCGTTACGCTGATTTTTATATATTTTCTTGGGATTTTTGGGGCTCCGGAAATTTGGGTAAAAGCCCCTGCAAAAAGACATCAACAGACATAAACTCGCACTGGGTGCACTAAGTTAGTAGATTAGTCCAAATATGTGTAAAAAGATATAAAAGTGTAGCAAAACTTATAACAATGTCATCCAAAAGATCATGGAGCAAGCAGAAATTATAGATATGTTTGGTGCGTATCAACGCCTTGTTGCGTACAACTTGACCATCTTCATCTTGCTTGGTTCTGAAACACCATTTTGTACCGATGATGTTGTGCTCATCCTTCGTCTATTGAATAAGTTTCCACACTTGATTCCTCTCGAAGTTGTGTAGCTCTTCGTGCATGGCATTCACCCAATCCGGCTCTTGAAGGGCTTCTTCTACTGATGTCCCACAAGCATATGGAATCGCAACAGTTTTCGAGGGTAGAGTATTCAACCCAAATTTATTGATTCGCTCACAATGGGAAGCTAAAGGATATTCTCAAGTATTAGCAGCTGAGTTCTGAATTTCAACCACACTTGAAAGATTAGTGTCTGCAAGCAAAGTATCAGTAGCATGGTAGTACGATAGCAACGGCACCAGAAAAAGCTTTGGCAATCCCCGGCAACGGCGCTAGAAAAAGCCTTGTTCACGGGATGTTAGCGCCAACGAAGTCTTGCAGCAAGTAACAGCGGAGTAGCAAGGAACAGTAGTAGCAGAAGTAGCAAAGTAACAAGTAACAGCAGTAGCGACAACAGTAGTGACAGCAGCAAAGTGGCCCAATCCCTCTTGTAGCAAGGGACAAGCCTAGGCAAAGTAACGTAGCGAGGAGCAGTAGTAAAAGACTCGTAGGCGGTGGACTGGTGATGGATGAGTATGACGGATGTGATTCATCATGTAACAGCTATAACACGGAGAGATAAGTAACTAGCTCCCTTCGTCAATCTAATGTAGGCATGTATTCCGTATGTAGTCATACGTGCTTAGGGAAAAGAACATGCATGACATCTGTTGTCCATACCTCCCGTGGCAGCGGGGTCCTAATGGAAACTACGGGATATTAAGGTTCTCCTTTTAATAAAGAACCGGACCAACGCATTAACACACGGTGAATACATGAACTCCTCATACTATGGTCATCTCCGGGAGTGGTTCCGGCTATTGTCACTCGGGGTTGCCGGGTCATAACACATAGTAGGTGACTACAACTTGCAAGATAGGATCTAAAACACACATATATTGGCGAGAACATAATAGGTTCAGATCTAAAATCATGGCACTCGGGCCCTAGTGACAAGCATTAAGCATAGCCAAGTAGTAGCAACATCAATCTAGAACATAGTGGATACTAGGGATCAATCCCCGTCAGGAACTAACTCGATTACATGATAGATCACATCCAACTCATCACCGTCCAGCAAGCCTACGATGAGATTACTCACGAACAATGAAGAGCATCATGGAATTGTCGATGGAGAAAGGTTGATGATGACGATGGCGACGATTTCCCCTCTCCGGAGCCCGAAACGGACTCCAGATCTACCCTCCAGATGAATAAGAGGATGTGGCGGCGCCTCCGTATCGCAAAACGCGATGAAACCTTCTCTCTGATTTTTTTTTTCCAAGAGAAACGGAAGATATAGGACTGAGATTGGGGGCGGTGGTGCCACGTGGGCCCCACAAGCCTGCATGGCGCGGTCTAGGGGGTGGTCGCGCCATGTGGGCTTGTGGCCCACTGGCACACCCCCTCCGGTGGATCTTTGCGCAGGTATTTTTCTTTTATTCCAGAAAGAATCTCCGTAAATTTTCAGGGCGTTCCGAGAACTTTTATTTCTGCACAAAAACAACACCATGGCAATTCTGCTGAAAACAGCGTCAGTCCGGGTTAGTTCCATTCAAATCATGCAAATTAGAGTCCAAAACAAGGGCAAAAGAGTTCAGAAAAGTAGATACGACAGAGACGTATCAACTCCCCCAAGCTTAAAGCCTTGCTTGTCCTCAAGCAACTCAGTTGACAAACTGAGAGAGACAAAAGAAAAACTTTGACGAACTCTGTTTGATCTTGTTGTTCCAACTATGTCTAACTCACAACCAAAATTTCAGCAACATCACAAAAATACCACATAATCAAATGACATCTAGGTCTCACGGTAAACTTATATCAATGGCATAATCAACTAGCGAGCAAATAATAATAAGCCTCAAGTGTCAACACTTCAATCAAAACAACATGAAGCAGCATGAATAGATGGTATCTCGCTAGCTCTTTCTGAGACCGTAAAACATAAATGCAGAGCACCTTCAAAGAACAAGGGCTGACTAAACATTGTAATTCATGGAAATGAAGATCTAGTCATAGTCACACTCAACAAAGTTAAAAGCAAAGCATAAAAATGACATAGGTTCTCTCTAATTGGTGCTTTTGTAAGAGGAGGATGACTCAACAGGAACATAGATAGACAGGCCCTTCGCAGAGGGAAGCATTGATTTGCAGAGGTGCCAGAGCTCAAGCTTTTAAAACAGAGATAATAATTTTGGGTGGCATGCTTTCATTGTCAACGCAATGACTAAGAGTTCTCAACATCTTCCACGCTACACATGCTATAGGCGGTTCCCAAACAGAAAAGTAAAGTTTTGACTCCCCCACCACCAATCAATCACACTCCACGGCTAGCCGAATCCTCGGGTACCGTCCAAACCAACATCAATCCTGGGGGAGTTTTGTTTGCAATTATATTTTTGATTTGAGCATGGAACTGGTAATTCCAATTACCGGCCCCTTTCTCGTGAATGATAGTGAATCAACACATATCAAGGATAACACGCCTAGCATGGAAGATACCAATAGCCCCTTGTCACCACATGAGCGGTTCGGGCATGCAAAACAGATTATTTCTTGAAGGTTTAGAGAGTGGCACATGCAAATTTGCTTGGAACAGCAGGTAGATACCGCACATAGGTAGGAATGGTGGACTCACATGGAACAACTTTGGGTTTATGGAGGTGGATGCACAAGCAGTATTCCGCTTAGTACAAGTGAAGGCTAGCAAAAGACTGGGAAGCAACCAACTAGAGAGGGACAACATTGAGATTAACTAACATTGAGTGCAAGCATGAGTAGGACATAAATCACCATGAACATGAACATCATAGAGCTATGTTGATTTTTTCAACTACATGCGTGAACATGCGCCAAGTCAAGCCACTTGAAACATTCAAAGGAGGACACCATCCTATCATACTACATCATAGTCATCTCAACATTCATGTGGGCAACCAAGACAAAACATTATAAGCTCCTAGCTAAATAAGCATGGCATAAGCAACTATGATCTCTAAGTTGTCATTGCAAACATGTTTATCTCACAACAAAGCTGAATCAGGCATGATGAGCTATTCATATTTACAAAAACAAAATAGATCGAGTTCATACCAGCTTTTCCAGGCTCAATCACTTCATCATATATCGTCATTATTGCCTTTCACTTGCACGACCGAACAATGTGAACAATAATAAGCGTGCTCATGCATTGGACTAAAGCTGGAATCTGCAGGCAAACACAAAGGAGAAGACAAAGTAATATGGCTGTTTGAAAGCTAAACAGGTATGCATGCAAGAGCCACTAAACATTGTAACCAATATCTTCTACCTTGACCCAAAGAAAATGAAAACTATCTACACGGGAAAAGCTCCCAACAAGCAAAAGAAGAAAAGGAAAATCTTTTTGGGTTTTCTCAAACTAGAGAGACACGAAAAGAAAACGAGAAAAATAAAATAAACCAACATGGATGATACAGTGGCAAAGTGTGAACAACGGCTAACAAAGCGAAAGCATAAGCAGGAACGTAAAGTCGGTGAGAACACGTACTCCCCCAAGATTAGGCTTTTGGCCTAGCTTGGTCTACTCCCAAGGACGGTCCTGGCGAAACCAAAAATCATAATCAGGGTTATACAGGAGCGCTGCAGCCACTGCCTGAATAGCTGCCTCACGGAGACGAGCAGTCGTCGCCTCCCTCTCATACTCCTCTGCCACTCCTCTGGTTATGTAATATCTCCGTTTTACCTGAAAGTCAAAGAAAGCAGGAGCAGGAAGGGTAATATGGAAAGCACGCTGCCGGTTAAATATCAATCGGTATAGGAGGGATTCATCATCCCTCTCAAGGAACTCGTAGCGTGTCATAGCGACACGGCCAAGGAAAGCTGTATGGAGCGAGGGATCTCCTACTAGGATGGGTACTCCGAGAAAATTTGCTATGCAAGTGGCATAGATCCCACCAAAGAAATCCCCATCAATAGCATTCTTATTCAGCCTCCTTGCTATAATAGCTACCACGTTGAAGCTTTTGTCACCCGTCATTGTGCTCTTAAGGATACTAAGGTCGGGTGCGCAGAGGTGACAATGCTCAATCTTGCCATTAATGCATCTGCCTATGAAGAGGGCAAAGTAATGCAAGGCAGGAAAATGAATAATCCCCATGGTAGCTTGCATAATGTCTCTAGTTTCTCCAACTGTAATACCTGTTGGGGAAGGTCGCATGGGAAACAAAAAATTTCCTACGCGCACGAAGACCTATCATGGTGATGTCCATCTACGAGAGGGGATGAGTGATCTACGTACCCTTGTAGACCGTACAGCAGAAGTGTTAGTAAACGCAGTTGATGTAGTGGAACGTCCTCACGTCCCTCGATCCGCCCTGCGAACAATCCCGCGATCAGTCCCACGATCTAGTACCGAACGGACGGCACCTCCGCGTTCAGCACACGTACATCTCGACGATGATGTCGGCCTTCTTGATCCAGCAAGAGAGACGGAGAGGTAGAAGAGTTCTCCGGCAGCGTGACGACGGAGGTTGGTGATGATCTTGTCTCAGCAGGGCTCCGCCCGAGCTCCGCAGAAACGCGATCTAGAGGAAAAACCGTGGAGGTATGTGGTCGGGCTGCCGTGGAAAAGTCGTCTCAAATCAGCCCTAAAACCTCCGTATATATAGGTGGGAGAGAGGGGACCTTGCCTTGGGGCGGGGTCGGCCGAGCCAAAGGGGGGAAAGACTCCCCCCCAAACCGAGTCCTACTTGGTTTGGTGGGTGGAGTCCTTCTTTCCTTTCCCACCTCCTCCTTTTTTTCTCTTTGATTTTTTCTTCCAATGCGCATAGGGCCCTTTTGGGCTGTCCCACCAGCCCACTAAGGTCTGGTGCGCCACCCTCAAGGCCTATGGGCTTCCCCAGGGTGGGTTGCCCCCCCCCCCCCGGTGAACTCCCGGAACCCATTCGTCATTCCCGGTACATTCCCAGTAACTCCGAAAACCTTCTGGTAATCAAATGAGGTCATCCTATATATCAATCTTCGTTTCCGGACCATTCCGGAAACCCTCGTGACGTCCGTGATCTCATCTGGGACTCCGAACAACATTCGGTAACCAACCATATAACTCAAATACGCATAAAACAACGTCGAACCTTAAGTGTGCAGACCCTGCGGGTTCGAGAACTATGTAGACATGACCCGAGAGACTCCTCGGTCAATATCCAATAGCGGGACCTGGATGCCCATATTGGATCCTACATATTCTACGAATATCTTATCGTTTGAACCTCAGTGCCAAGGATTCATATAATCCCGTATGTCATTCCCTTTGTCCTTCGGTATGTTACTTGCCCGAGATTCGCTCGTCAGTATCCGCATACCTATTTCAATCTCGTTTACCGGCAAGTCTCTTTACTCGTTCCGTAATACAAGATCCCGCAACTTACACTAAGTCACATTGCTTGCAAGGCTTGTGTGTGATGTTGTATTACCGAGTGGGCCCCGAGATACCTCTCCGTCACACGGAGTGACAAATCCCAGTCTTGATCCATACTAACTCAACGAACACCTTCGGAGATACCTGTAGAGCATCTTTATAGTCACCCAGTTACGTTGCGACGTTTGATACACACAAAGTATTCCTCCGGTGTTAGTGAGTTATATGATCTCATGGTCATAGGAACAAATACTTGACACGCAGAAAACAGTAGCAACAAAATGACACGATCAACATGCTACGTCTATTAGTTTGGGTCTAGTCCATCACGTGATTCTCCTAATGACGTGATCCAGTTATCAAGCAACAACACCTTGTTCATAATCAGAAGACACTGACTATCTTTGATCAACTGGCTAGCCAACTAGAGGCTCGCTAGGGACAGTGTTTTGTCTATGTATCCACATATGTAAATGAGTCTTCATTCAATACAATTATAGCATGGATAATAAACGATTATCTTGATAGAGGAATTATAATAATAACTATATTTATTATTGCCTCTAGGGCATAATTCCAACAGTCTCCCACTTTCACTAGAGTCAATAATCTAGCCCTCACATCATCATGCGAATTACATTGTAATAAATCTAACACCCATACAGTTCTGGTGTTGATCATGCTTTGGCCGTGGAAGAGGTTTAGTCAGCGGGTCTACCACATTTAGATCCGTGTGCACTTTGCATATATTTACGTCCTCTCCTTCGACGTAGTCGCGGATGAGGTTGAAGCGTCGTTTGATGTGTGTGGACTTCTTGTGAAACCGTGGTTCCTTTGCTAAGGCAATGGCACCCGTGTTGTCACAGAACAAGGTTATTGGATTCAGTGCGCTTGGCACCACTCCAAGATCCGTCATGAACTGCTTCATCCAGACACCCTCCTTAGCCGCCTCCGAGGCAGCCATGTACTCCGCTTCACATGTAGAATCTGCTACGACGCTTTGCTTGGAACTGCACCAGCTTACCGCACCCCCATTAAGAATAAATATGTATCCGGTTTGCGACTTAGAGTCGTCCGGATCTGTGTCAAAGCTTGCATCAACGTAACCTTTTACGGCGAGCTCTTCGTCACCTCCATACACGAGAAACATCTCCTTAGTCCTTTTCAGGTACTTCAGGATATTCTTGACCGCCGTCCAGTGATCCACTCCTGGATTACTCTGGAACCTACCTACCATACTTATGGCCAGGCTAACGTCCGGTCTAGTGCACAGAATTGCATACATGATAGGACCTATGGCTGAAGCATAGGGGATGGAGCGCATATGCTCTATATCCTCATCAGTTGCTGGGCACTGAGTCTTACTCAATCTCGTACCTTGTAAAACTGGGAAGAACCCCTTCTTGGACTGTTCCATTTTGAACCTCTTCAAAACTTTATCAAGGTATGTGCTTTGTGAAAGTCCTATCTGGCGTTTTGATCTATCCCTATAGATCTTAATGCCTAGAATGTAAGCAGCTTCTCCTAGGTCCTTCATAGAGAAACTTTTATTCAAGTAATCCTTTATGCTCTCCAAAAACTCTACGTTGTTTCCAATCAGCAATATGTCATCCACATATAATATTAGAAACGCCATAGAGCTCCCACTCACTTTCTTGTAAATACAAGATTCTCCAACCACTTGTATAAACCCAAATGCTTTGATCACCTCATCAAAGCGTTTGTTCCAACTCCGAGATGCTTGCACCAGTCCATAAATGGATCGTTGGAGCTTGCACACCTTGTTAGCATTCTTAGGATCGACAAAACCTTCGGGTTGCATCATATACAATTCTTCCTTAAGGAAACCGTTAAGGAACGCCGTTTTGACATCCATTTGCCAGATTTCATAATCGAAAAATGCAGCTATTGCTAACATGATTCTGACGGACTTAAGCATCGCTACGGGTGAGAATGTCTCATCGTAGTCAATTCCTTGAACTTGTGAAAACCCCTTTGCCACAAGTCGAGCTTTATAAACGGTCACATTGCCGTCAGCGTCTGTCTTCCTCTTAAAGATCCATTTGTTCTGAATAGCCTTGCGGCCCTCAGGCAGTACCTCCAAAGTCCACACTTTGTTCTCATACATGGATCCTATCTCGGACTTCATGGCTTCTAGCCATTTGTTGGAATCTGGGCCCACCATTGCTTCTTCATAATTTGCAGGTTCATTGTTGTCCAACAACATGATTGATAAGACGGGATTACCGTACCACTCTGGAGCAGCACGTGGTCTCGTCGACCTGCGTGGTTCGACAGAAACATGAACCGGAGTTTCATGATCATCATCATTAACTTCCTCCTCAACCGGCGTCGCAACGATAGAGGTTTCCCCTTGCCCTGTGCCACCATCCAGAGGGATGAGAGGTTCGACAACCTCGACAAGTTCTATCTTCCTCCCACTCAATTCTCTCGAGAGAAACTCCTTCTCGAGAAAAGCTCCGTTTTTAGCAACAAACACTTTGCCCTCGGATTTGAGATAGAAGGTGTACCCAACTGTCTCTTTTGGGTAACCTATGAAGACACACTTTTCCGCTTTGGGTTCCAGCTTTTCAGGCTGAAGCTTTTTGACATAAGCATCACATCCCCAAACTTTAACAAATGACAACTTTGGCCTTTTTCCATACCATAGTTCGTATGGTGTCGTCTCAACGGATTTTGATGGTGCCCTATTTAAAGTGAATGCAGCTGTTTCTAATGCATAACCCCAAAATGATAACGGCAAATCGGTACGAGACATCATAGATCGCACCATCTCTAATAAAGTACGATTACGACGTACGGACACACCATTACGCTGTGGTGTTCCAGGCGGTGTCAACTGTGAAACAATTCCACATTGTCTTAAGTGAGCACCAAACTCGAAACTCAGATATTCACCCCCACGATCAGACCGTAGGAACTTGATCTTCTTGTTGCGATGATTTTCAACTTCACTCTGAAATTGCTTGAACTTTTCAAATGTTTCAGACTTGTGCTTCATTAAGTAGACATAACCATATCTACTCAAATCGTCAGTGAAGGTGAGAAAATAACGATATCCGCCGCGTGCCTCTACGCTCATCGGACCACACACATCGGTATGTATGATTTCCAACAAGTCACTTGCACGCTCCATTGTTTCGGAGAACGGAGTCTTAGTCATCTTGCCCATGAGGCATGGTTCGCACGTGTCAAGTGAATCAAAGTCAAGTGACTCCAAAGTCCATCAGCATGGAGTTTCTTCATGCGCTTTACACCAATGTGACCTAAGCGGCAGTGCCACAAAAATATGGCGCTATCATTGTTAACTCTAACTCTTTTGGTCTCAATGTTATGTATGTGTGTATCGCTATCAAGATTCAATATGAACAATCCTCTCACATTAGGTGCATGACCATAAAAGATGTTACTCGTAGAAACAGAACAACCATTATTCTCTGACTTAAAAGAGTAACCGTCTCGCAATAAACAAGATCCAGATATAATGTTCATGCTCAACGCAGGCACTAAATAACAATGATTTAAGTTCATAACTAATCCTGATGGTACCTGAAGTGAAACTGTGCCGACGGCGATTGCATCAACCTTGGAACCATTTCCTACGCGCATCGTCACTTCATCTTTCGCCAGCCTTCGTCTATTCCGCAGTTCCTGTTTCGAGTTGCAAATATGAGCAACAGAACCGGTATCGAATACCCAGGCACTACTACGAGAGCCGGTTAAGTACACATCAATAACTTGTATATCAAATATACCTGATTTTTCTTTGGCCGCCTTCTTATCTGCCAGATACTTGGGGCAATTGCGCTTCCAGTGACCCATACCCTTGCAATAGTAACACTCTGTTTCAGGCTTAGGTCCAGCTTTGGGTTTCTTCGTCGGATTGGCAACAGGCTTGCCGCTCTTCTTTGAATTACCCTTCTTGCCTTTGTCGTTTCTCTTGAAACTAGTGGTTTTATTCACCATCAACACTTGATGCTCTTTACGGAGTTCAGACTCTGCGACTTTCAGCATCGCAAACAACTCGTCAGGAGACTTGTTCATCCCTTGCATGTTGTAGTTCAACACAAAGCCTTTATAGCTTGGCGGCAGTGATTGAAGGATTCTGTTAGTGATAGCCTCTTGCGGGAGTTCAATCCCCAGCTCAGCTAGATGGTTTGAGTACCCAGACATTTTGAGCACATGTTCACTGACAGACGAGTTCTCCTCCATCTTGCAAGCATAGATTTATCGGAGGTCTCATACCTCTCAATCCGGGCGTTCTTCTGAAAGATAAACTTCAACTCCTGGAACATCTCAAATGCTCCATGACGCTCAAAGCGACGTTGAAGTCCCGGTTCTAAGCCATACAAGACTGCACATTGAACTACTGAGTAGTCCTCCTTACGTGCTAACCAAGCGTTCTTAACATCCTGATCAGCCGTAGAGGGTGGTTCATCTCCTAGCGCAGCATTAAGGACATAATCCTTCTTCCCAGCTTGTAAGATTAGCTTAAGGTTACGAGCCCAGTCTACAAAGTTGCTTCCATCATCTTTCAACTTAGCTTTCTCTAGGAACGTATTAAAATTCAGGGTGACTGTCGCGTGAGCCATGATCTACAACACAAATATATTCAAAGTGGACTTAGACTATGTTCAAGATAATTAGAGTTTAACTTAATCAAATTATTCGCTAAACTCCCACTCAAAAAGTACATCTCTCTAGTCATTTGAGTGGTTCATGATCCACTTACACTAGCTCAAGTCCGATCATCACGTGAGTTGAGTATAGTTTCAGTGGTAAGCATCCCTATGCTAATCATATCATCTATATATGATTCATGATCGACCTTTCGGTCTCATGTGTTCCGAGGCCATGTCTGCACATGCTAGGCTCGTCAAGCTTAACCCGAGTGTTCCGCGTGCGCAACTGTTTTGCACCCGTTGTATGTGAACGTTGAGTTTATCACACCCGATCATCACGTGGTGTCTCGAAACGACGAACTGTAGCAACGGTGCACAGTCGGGGAGAACACAACTTCGTCTTGAAATTTTAGTGAGAGATCACCTCATAATGCTACCGTCGTTCTAAGGAAAATAAGGTGCATAAAAGGATTAACATCACATGCAATTCATAAGTGACATGATATGGCCATCATCACGTGCTCCTTGATCTCCATCACCAAAGCACCGGTACTATCTTCTTATCACCGGCGCCACACCATGATCTCCATCAACGTGTCGCCATCGGGATTGTCGTGCTACTCATGCTATTACTACTAAAGCTACATCCTAGCAAAATAGTAAACGCATCTGCAAGCACAAACATTAGTATAAAGACAACCCTATGGCTCCTGTCGGTTGCCGTACCATCGACGTGCAAGTCGATATTATCTATTACAACATGATCATCTCATACATCCAATATATCACATCACATCGTTGGCCATATCACATCACAAGCATACCCTGCAAAAACAAGTTAGACGTCCTCTAATTTTGTTCTTGAATGTTTTACGTGGTGACCTTGGGTATCTAGTAGGATCGCATCTTACTTACGCAAACACCACAACGGAGATATATGAGTTGCTATTTAACCTCATCCAAGGACCTCCTCGGTCAAATCCGATTCAACTTAAGTTGGAGAAACCGACACTTGCCAGTCATCTTTGAGCAACGAGGTTACTCGTAGCGATGAAACCAGTCTCTCGTAAGCGTACGAGTAATGTCGGTCCAAGCCGCTTCAATCCAACAATACCGCGGAATCAAGAAAAGACTAAGGAGGGCAGCAAAACGCACATCACCGCCCACAAAAACTTTTGTGTTCTACTCGAGAAGACATCTACGCATGAACCTAGCTCATGATGCCACTGTTGGGGAACGTCGCATGGGAAACAAAAAATTTCCTACGCGCACGAAGACCTATCATGGTGATGTCCATCTACGATAGGGGATGAGTGATCTACGTACCCTTGTAGACCGTACAGCAGAAGCGTTAGTGAACGCGGTTGATGTAGTGGAACGTCCTCACGTCCCTCGATCCGCCCTGCGAACAATCCCGCGATCAGTCCCACGATCTAGTACCGAACAGACGGCACCTCCGCGTTCAGCACACGTACAACTCGACGATGATCTTGGCCTTCTTGATCCAGCAAGAGAGACGGAGAGGTAGAAGAGTTCTCCGGCAGCGTGACGGCGCTCCGGAGGTTGGTGATGATCTTGTCTCAGCAGGGCTCCGCCCGAGCTCCGCAGAAACGCGATCTAGAGGAAAAACCGTGGAGGTATGTGGTCGGGCTGCCGTGGAAAAGTCATCTCAAATCAGCCCTAAAACATCCGTATATATAGGTGGGAGATAGGGGACCTTGCCTTGGGGCTCAAGGAGCCCCAAGGGGGTCGGCCGAGCCAAAGGGGGAAGGACTCCCCCCAAACCGAGTCCTACTTGGTTTGGTGGGTGGAGTCTTTCTTTCCTTTCCCACCTCCTCCTTTTTTTTCTCTTTGATTTTTTCTTCCAATGCGCATAGGGCCCTTTTGGGCTGTCCCACCAGCCCACTAAGGGCTGGTGCACCACCCTCAAGGCCTATGGGCTACCCCGGGGTGGGTTGCCCCCCCCCCCCCCGGTGAACTCCGGAACCCATTCGTCATTCCCGGCACATTCCCGGTAACTCCGAAAACCTTCTGGTAATCAAATGAGGTCATCCTATATATCAATCTTTGTTTCCGGACCAGTCCGGAAACCCTCGTGACGTCCGTGATCTCATACGGGACTCCGAACAACATTCGGTAACCAACCATATAACTCAAATACGCATAAAACAACATCGAACCTTAAGTGTGCAGACCCTGCGGGTTCGAGAACTATGTAGACATGACCCGAGAGACTCCTCGGTCAATATCCAATAGCGGGACCTGGTTGCCCATATTGGATCCTACATATTCTATGAAGATCTTATCGTTTGGACCTCAGTGCCAAGGATTCATATAATCTCGTATGTCATTCCCTTTGTCCTTCGGTATGTTACTTGCCCGAGATTCGATCGTCAATATCCGCATACGTATTTCAATCTCGTTTACCGGCAAGTCTCTTTACTCGTTCCATAATACAAGATCCCGCAACTTACACTAAGTCACATTGCTTGCAAGGCTTGTGTGTGATGTTGTATTACCGAGTGGGCCCCGAGATACCTCTCCGTCACACGGAGTGACAAATCCTAGTCTTGATCCATACTAACTCAACGAACACCTTCGGAGATACCTGTAGAGCATCTTTATAGTCACCCAGTTACGTTGCGACGTTTGATACACACAAAGTATTCCTCCGGTGTTAGTGAGTTATATGATCTCATGGTCATAGGAACAAATACTTGACACGCAGAAAATAGGAGCAACAAAATGACATGATCAACATGCTACGTCTATAAGTTTGGGTCTAGTCCATCACGTGATTCTCCTAATGACGTGATCCAGTGATCAAGCAACAACACCTTGTTCATAATCAGAAGACACTGACTATCTTTTATCAACTGGCTAGCCAACTAGAGGCTCGCTAGGGACAGTGTTTTGTCTATGTATCCACATATGTAAATGAGTCTTCATTCAATACAATTATAGCATGGATAATAAACGATTATCTTGATACAGGAATTATAATAATAACTATATTTATTATATCCTCTAGGGCATAATTCCAACAATACCAGCGCAAAAATCTCTAAACGAAGTTTTAGGAGGATCATTGAGGTTACCCCAAATAGGTATTTTGCAAATTCTACTGAAATCCTCTAAATCCATGGTATACGATTTATCATAGAGATCAAACAGTACCGATGGCTCACGGCGAGCTGATAATTTGAATCTACGAACAAAAGAGGTAGTGAGAGCAACATGTTGTTCACATTTATCGAAGATGAATTCTTCGAGTCCGACGTTGCGGACAAATGCATCAAACTCATCTTTGAAGCCTACCTCAATCATAAATTCATCAGAAGGCCATTCAGATGGTTAAACCTGCGTGTCCCTAGGTTGGTAAGGATCAGGCTCCCGAATCGCAAGACGGGGACCTCTCTTGCTTGATGAACCACCATGAAAGTTTCTCATGAACATCTTCCTTTTCTGAAATTTTCAGTGACCCAAAGGAAAGGTGAACAAGGTTCAACAAAACTAGTAGCAACTACTCCCGCTAGTGCCTAGAGACCATATTACGCATCAAAACTACTTGGGACCAGCTAAAATCAGCATACAAAGCTTAAGAACATGGTCACCAAGGCAGCAAAAATACGCGGAGTATAAGGCACTAGAGAAAAAACTAATTGGACCAATGGAGGAGTTACTTACCAAGGAGTAATTTCCCCAAAACAGTTCGGAGAATGGTGATTTGAGCAAAGAGATTGAAAATCCCACCAAGAGGAGCAAGAACACGGGTTTGAGCTACAAAACGATTTTTTATGGAGGTAGGGGAAGGAGATGGGAGCAAGAATGAGTGGAGGGGGTGCCTATGGGCCCCACAAGCCTGGGTGGCGTGGCAAGGGGGGTGCCCGCGCCCCTAGGGCTTGTGGCCCACTGGTATGGCCCCCAGACAGACTCTTTGTCCTAGTACTTTCCAAATATTCCACAAAAAATCATACTAGATTTTCACAGCGTTCAGAGAACTTTTATTTCCGGGGTATTTTTCCACCGGACGCTAAAACAGAAAACAGGGAAAACTAAACTAAATCTATCATTTTTCTTCTAAGCAACCTAAAGTGAAAGCTTGGAACAGAGATTTGTGACTCCTCGATTCATCCATCTCATGGTCATCGAATGAAATCAGTCAATGGGGTTGATCAAATCCCCTCGACAAAACTTTCCCGAATCGCAAAAGAAGACAGAGAATTTTTCGAATAGTCACTAAGTCGCCTCAATGGGGATGTGAATCTCCCCAACGAGCAAGTCATACTTCATCTTGACACGAGGAATAGGGCATTCGAAGCTCCCAATAAGTATCGATGAAGTCTTTTTGATAGCATTGATGCAATGTACTCGATATTGTTTCTTCGGAAAGTGCACCGTATGTTCATTACCGTTGACATGGAAAGTGACATTGCCTTTGTTGCAATCTATAACAGCCCTTGCGATGTTTAAAAAGGGTCTTCCGAGGATGACAGCCATGGCATCGTCCTCGGGAATATCCAAGATAACAAAGTCTGTTAAGATAGTGGTGTTAGCAACCACGACGGGCACATCCTCGCAAATGCCGAAGGGAAAGCAGTTGATTTGTCCGCCATTTGCATAGAAATTTCAGTGGGTGTCAACTTATCCAGTTCAAGTCTACGATAAATAGAGAGAGGCATAACACTAACACCGGCTCCAAGGTCGCATAACGCAGTTCTAACGTAGTTGCCTTTAATGGAGCAAGGTATAGTGGGCACACCGGGATCACCTAGTTTCTTAGGAGTTCCACCCTTGAAGGTATAGTTAGCAAGCATGACGGAGATCTCAAGATCAGGTATCCTCCTCAAATTAGTCACAACATCTTTCATGTACTTAGCATACGGAGACATCTTGAGCATATCTGTCAAACGCATTTGCAGAAAGACAGGTCTGATCATTTCAACAAATCGCTCAAAATCCTCATCATCCTTTTTCTTGGATGGTTTGGGAGGAAAGGGCATAGGTTTCTGAACCCATGGTTCCTTCTCTTTACCATGCTTCCTAGCAGTGAAGTCATTCTTATCGTATCTTCTATTCTCAGGCTGTGGGTTATCAAGATCAACTCTAGGTTCAATCTCCACATCCTTATCACTGCTAGGTTGAGCATTATCATGAACATCACTATTGATATTATCATTAGGCTCATGTTCATCACCAGATTGTGTTTCAGCATCAGAGACATAGGCATCTTTGGACTCTCAGGTGTAGCAGCAACAGGGTTGCTAGCGTGCAGGGTCCTATCATCTTTCTTCTTCTTTCGAGGATGACTAGGTGCATCAGTGCTAACTCCTTGAGAATCTTGTTCAATTCTCTTCGGAGGACCCTCAGGATACAAAGGTTCCTGGGTCATTCTACCGCCTCTAGTGACGACTCTGACTGAATTGTCATTCAACTCATTGAGCAAGTCATTTTGAGCTTTAAGTACTTGTTCTACCTGAGTAGTAACCATAGAGGCATGTTTACTCACAAGCTTAAGATCGTTGACATTTCTGTCCACACAAGCACTTAAATGACTAAGCATACGAGCATTCTTTTCCAATTGTATGCTAACATAATCGTTGAAACTCTGTTGTTTGGCAACAAAGTTATCAAATTCATCCATGCATAGGCTAGCAGGTTTATCAAAAGTAATATCACTCTCACCAAACCTACGCAGAGAATTTACTTCTACTACCTGTATCGGGTTATCGAGACCATGGATCTCTTCGATAGGTGGTAGATTTTTGACATCTTCAGATTTAATGCATGTCTCTCGCATAGATTTCTTGGCTTCTTGCATATCTTCTGGACTGGGGAATAGAATACCTCTTTTCTTCGGAGTTGGCTTAGGAGGTGGTTCGGTAATAGTCCAAGCATTCTCATTGCACAAGATGTTATTCAACAGAATCTCAGCTTGTTCTATGGTTCGTTCCCTAAAAGCACTACCGGCACAACTATCTAGGTGGTCTTTGGAAGCATCGGTAAGTCCATTATAGAAGATATCAAGTATCTCATTCTTCTCAAGAGGGTGATCAGGCAAAGCATTCAGTAGCTGGATGAGCCTCCCCCAAGCTTGTGGGAGACTCTCTTCTTCAGCTTGAGAAATGTTGTGTATTTCCTGCAAGGCAGCTTGCTTCTTATGGGCAGGGAAATATTTTTCAGAGAAGTAGTAGACCATATCCTGGGGGCTACGCACACAACCAGGAGCAAGAGAAGTGAACCAGGTCTTAGCATCATCCTTTAGCGAGAAAGGAAACAGCTTGAGCATATAGTAGTGGCGGATCTTTTCCTCACTAGTGAATAGGGTGGCTATATCGTGCAGTTTGGTAAGATGGGCTACAACCGTTTCAGATTCATAACCGTGAAAAGGATCAGACTCGACCGGAGTGATTAACTCAGGGACGACAGAGAATTCATAATCCTTATCGGTCACAAAGATAGGCGAAGTGGCAAACTTCGGGTCGTATTTCATCCTAGCGTTCAGAGATTTTTCTTTCCACTTGCACAGAAGTTTCTCAACATCATAGCTATCCTTACACGCAAGAAAATCCTCAGCTATCTCTCCCTCCATAACATAGCGTGTATCAGGCATAACAAGCAATTTAGGCATAGTAGCAGGTTCTACTTCAATAGTATCAGCAGTTTCAGAAGTATCATCACATCTAGCAGCAACTCTAGCAATATGTGCATCAAGGGCACCTAGTGGCAAAGCAGTATCAGGCATAGCAGGCATAGTATCAAGCATAGCATCATCAGGCATAATATCAAGCATAGCATCATTAGGCGGAGTATCAAGCATAGCATCATCAGGCATAGTATCAAGCATAGCATCATCATAAGCATCATGGACAGCAGAAGTAGCATCATCAAGCACAGGCGACATATCAAGATTTCTAGTAGGAGGTTAAGTTGCAAACTTACTCAAAACTGAAGGTGAATCAAGTGCAGAGCTAGATGGCAGTTCCTTACCTCTCCTCGTAGTGGAAGGTAGGGTTTTAGTTCTTGGATCTTTCGGATTCCTCATAGTGATCAGCAGACGTCAATCCCAAGTGACTCAGAGAATATAGATGTGCTTCCCCGGCAACGGCACCAGAAAAAGCCTTGATGTCCCACAAGCGTATGGGATCGCAGCAGTTTTCGAGGGTAGAGTATTCAACCCAAATTTATTGATTCGCTCACAAGGGGAAGCTAAAGGATATTCTCAAGTATTAGCAGCTGAGTTGTCAATTCAACCACACCTGAAAGATTAGTGTCTGCAAGCAAAGTATCAGTAGCAAGGTAGTACGATAGCAACGGCACAAGAAAAAGCTTTGGAAATCCCCGGCAACGGCGCTAGAAAAAGCCTTGTTCACGGGATGTTAGCGCCAACGAAGTCTTGGAGCAAGTAACAGCGGAGTAGCAAGGAACAGTAGTAGCAGCAGCAGCAAAGTAACAAGTAACAGCAGTAGCGACAGCAGCAGCAAAGTAACAGCAGTAGTGACATCAGCAAAGTGGCCCAATCCCTCTTGTAGCAAGGGACAAGCCTAGGAAAAGTAATGTAGCGAGGACCAGTAGTAAAAGACTCGTAGGCAGTGGATCGGTGATGGATGAGTATGACGGATGTGATTCATCATGTAACAGCTATAACACGGAGAGATAAGTAACTAGCTCCCGTTCGTCAATCTAATGTAGGCATGTATTCCGTATGTAGTCATACGTGCTTAGGGAAAAGAACTTGCATGACATCTATTGTCCATCCCTCCCGTGGCAGCGGGGTCCTAATGGAAACTACGGGATATTAAGGTTCTCCTTTTAATAAAGAACCGGACCAACGCATTAACACGCGGTGAATACATGAACTCCTCATACTATGGTCATCTCCGGGAGTGGTTCCGGCTATTGTCACTCCGGGGTTGCCGGGTCATAACACATAGTAGGTGACTACAACTTGCAAGATAGGATCTAAAACACACATATATTGGCGACAACATAATAGGTTCAGATCTGAAATCATGGCACTCGGGCCCTAGTGACAAGCATTAAGCATAGCCAAGTAGTAGCAACATCAATCTAGAACATAGTGGATACCAGGGATCAATCCCCGTCAAGAACTAACTCGATTACGTGATAGATTTCATCCAACTCATCACCGTCCAACAAGCCTACGATGAGATTACTCACGAACGATGAAGAGCATCATGGAATTGTCGATGGAGAAAGGTTGATGATGACGATGGCGACGATTTCCCCTCTCCGGAGCCCGAAACGGACTCCAGATATGCCCTCCAGATGAAGAACAGGATGTGGCGGTGCCTCCGTATCGCAAAACGCGATGAAACCTTCTCTCTGACTTTTTTTCCAGGCAAAAGGGAAGATATAGGACTGAGATTGGGGGCGGTGGTGCCACATGGGCCCCACAAGCCTGCATGGCGCGGCCTAGGGGGTGACCGCGCCGTGTGGGCTTGTGGCCCACTAGCACACCCCCTTTGGTGGATCTTTGCGCAGGTATTTTTCTTTTATTCCTGAAGAAATCTCCGTAAATTTTCAGGACGTTTCGAGAACTTTTATTTCTGCACAAAAACAACACCATGGCAATTCTGCTGAAAACCGCGTCAGTCCGGGTTAGTTCCATTCAAATCATGCAAATTAGAGTCCAAAACAAGGGCAAAAGAGTTCGGAAAAGTAGATACGACGGAGATGTATCATCTACCTTTATAGGCTCAATGCTGGAGATAGATGAATAATGCTCGCAAAAGTTTGCTAAACGAGATTTAGAGCGAGTGATTCTCCCGGTTTGTATGTCATCGAAGATTTGATTCAGCGGATGATCTTTTTCCACACTTGCTCGAACTCATGACAGCTTCTTCTTGTTGGATGGTGGAGCTTATTCATCATCATCATCTTGCACGTTGTCGTTGACAATGTCATCTCCTTGAGGTGGTGGTGAGGAAGGTTGAGGTGGATCATCACGATGTACTTCTTCCTCTTCTTTATCATGTCGCGTACCCCTTGTGGATGCCACCATGTCATTTTGTGGTTCGCCTTGATGCGAAGTAGGATCTTCCACTTGAGTTGATGAAGTACTTTCCTTCACCTCCATGGGTCGAATCTTGCCTATAGGTAGATCTTGGATGGCTTCCGAAGGTTCCTTATCTCCTACATCATTTGGCAATTGTTCGACTTGTGAACCATTAGATTCATCAAACTTCACATCTACCGTCTCTTCAACTTTTCGAGTGAAGCTGTTGTAGACACGGTAAGTGTGAGAGTTTGATCCATAACCAAGTAGAAAACCTTAATGAGATTTAGGAGCAAATTTAGTGTGATGATGCTTATCAAGAATGTAGCACTTTGAGCCAAACACTCGAAAGTATCCAACTTGGGGTTTGTTACCGGTGAGTAGTTGGTATGCCATTTTACTGAGAAGCTTGTGTAAGAAGAGTCGGTTTATGGCGTGAAAAGTTGTTTCCACGGCTTCTGCCCAAAAGTGTCTTGGCATCTTATATTCATCAAGCATTGTTCTCGCCATCTCTATGAGAGTCTGGTTCTTTATCTCAACAACTCCATTTGGTTGAGGTGTGTACATTGCCAAGAACACATGTGAGATACCTTCCTTGTCAAGAAAAGTACCCACATTTATCTTCTTGAACTCCGTTCCATTGTCGCTCCAAATTTTCTTGATCTTCACTTCGAACTGATTTTGAGCTTTTCGATCAAAGTTCTTGAAGACCTTTTGTACCTGCGACTTATCATCAAGAAAGAATACCCACGTAAATCTCAAAAAATCATCAACGAGGACCAAACCATAAGAATTTCCACCGAGTCTCTTGTAAGCATTGGGACCAAGGAGATCCATGTGAAGCAGCTCGAGTGGCCTTCTTGTAGTCATGATGTTCTTCACGGGGTGACTTCCACCGACTTGCTTTCCTACTTGACAAGCACTATAAAGTCTATTTTTGTCAAAAATAACATATTCAACACAAAGAATATGATCACCTTTAATAAGTTTGTCAAGATTACGCATTCCAACATATCCTAGCCTTCTATGCCATAACCAACCTTTAGAAGATTTTGCAATAAAACATGTACGGGGTTTGGATTTTTTAGTGGAATGACAATGTATAGATCACCTCTACTAAAACCAGTAAAGACCATGTTATGATTATCACGACAAAACTGTTGGGAGTCAACTTCCGTAAACAGCACATTGAAACCAAAGTCTGCTAGTCTAGATACGGAAAGAAGATTGTAGCCAAGGGATTCAACAAGCATGACATTTTGAATGGAACTATCATGAGATATGGCCACCTTACCAAGAACAAGTACCTTACCCTTGGAGTTATCTCCAAAAGTCACATACCTTCGAGGTCCACGGTTTGGTGTGATCTCATGGAACATGTATTTATCTATGGTCATGTGATCGATGCATCCACCGTCAAGTGTCCACTCTTTTCCTCCGACCATGTAGTCTCTAAGGTTCGCCATAAGACTAAGGTTCCTCATGGTCTTCTCATACTCGATGTCAAACTCCTCATCTTCATTGTAGTAGCCATGCTCCACATTGTCATCATCGGACGAAATATCCTTGTCATAAGAAACAAGAATTTCATCAGAATTTTTACTATGACAATGTTCATGTTTATGCATGCGAATAGCTTCAACATTGACATTGTTAATGGTGATGACATCTCCTTTAGCATGCATGAGGTCACGAAGCTCAAATAGACATTTATAAAAATTAGGATTATTTGGCTTCATTTTGTGAAAGGCAATGCATTTATGGAAAATGATACCAAGATTTTTCAGAGAATAGTCAGGATATCTTTTCACTAAGTTTTTCCACAAAGTATGATCACACTCAAAATTTTGCATTTGATTAACCACATTTCTTGGCAGTCCTCTAATGATTAGATCTAGAGTTTTAAGATTACCAAGCATATCAAGTTCTTCATCATGAGAAGGATGTAATGGGTCATTGTGAGGCTCATAGGGATATTCACCATACTTGCGCAAATGGAATTCATCAAATATATCAAGCATTTCATCTTTCCATTGTCTAAATCTTCCCCATAAAAAATATGCACTCTACAACTAATATTCCCCAAACTAGGCACATCCGTCTTCCTCCAATGGTGTTTAAACCAAGGTTATGGAGACCTTGCTCTGATACCAATTGTCAGATCGATAGAAGGGGTGTCTAGAGAGGGGGTGAATAGACTACTTGCAAAAGTTAAATCATAGCCTTTTCCCAATTTTAGTGGTTGGAAGATTTTAGCAATTCTAACAAGCCTAGTGCACCATACACATGCTAGTCAACAAATATGGCAGCGGAAAGTAAGACTTTGCACATGTAGTAAATGAGTAGAGTTTAGGAGATCAAACGCAAATATTGACATGGTGATTTTCGGCATGTTTCTGATAGGTGGTGCTATCATACATCCATGTTAGTGGAGACTTCAACCCATGAAGGGTAAGGGCTGTGAGAGTCCACGAAGGGCTGCACCCACAAGGCGTCCATGAAGAAGCGGCCTTGTCTATTCCACCACGGCTTTCGTCCACACAGGACTACCTTCATTCATGGTAGATCTTCACGAAGTAGGTGATCTCCTTGCCCGTACAAACTTCTTGGTTCAACTCCACAACATGAAGTAGGAGGCTCCCAAGCGACACCTAACCAATCTAGGAGGCACCACCCTTTAAAAGGTAATAGATACGGTAGAACAATGAACTCCTTCTCTTGTGCTTCAAAACATAGTCTCCCCAACACTCAATCACTCTCTCACAGATTTGGCATGGGTAGGAGAGATTGATCTTGTGTAAAGAACTTGGGGAGGCTATAAATCAAGGTTCAAATGATTGAATTTGAATCGCTTGATCTCAACACGTGAGTAGGTGGATCTCTCTAAGAAAAATAGATCTGGCAAGTGTAAGTGTGTTCTGCGTGCTTCCTCTATGAATGAGATGTAGGTGGAGGAGTATATATAGGTATCCCCCAAAATCCAATCGTTACAACATTATTTCCCAACTCGGTGACACCAAAATGAATCTCGGTGGTACCGAGTTGCACTAAATGTGGCAACTTTTGAATTCTTCGTGAGACCGATATATAAATCTCGTTGGTACCGATATGATGATCTAGGAAAGTTTCCAAATCTCAGAGAGATAGATTTCAAACTCGGAAATTCTGATTCTTGAAATCGTCTCAACAGAAAGTTGGTCACTGAATCTCGGTGGCACCGATGTGAAAGTTATTGGTACCGAGATGGTAGGGTTTGGCATAGGATGTGTTAAGTGTAAAATCTGTAGGGCCGAATGGAAATAGTTGGTGGCACCGATTTTGCTGGTTTGGCTTTGGACAGATATATTTTGTGAGAGAATGGCTAATTATTATTGGTGGCTACCTCTAAGCACTTGAGCAACCAATTCATCATATACCTCACCCCCTTTTAGTAGTATTGGCTTTCCTATGGACTCAAAGTGATCTCTCACAAATGTAAAATGAAGAGTCTTCTTGCTTGAAGCTTGAGCCAATCCTATTCCTTTCCTTCATCAAGGGGCTTCTCCTCACAATCCTTTGCACAAGGCTCTGTGTGGACTATACCTAAAACATACTAGGTAAAAGTTTTAGTCCAAGAGACAATGTATGTTGTCATGAATTATCAAAACCACCAAGGGAGCATATGTACTTTCAAGTCTTCAAACAATTTTCCTCAAGGGCCTCAACAAACTTCGTGTCAAGATCAAGCACATCAGGAGTGATAATGGGATACAGTTCAAAAACACTGGTCTTCATGATTATCTTGATGAACTTGGTATTACTCATGAGCTTTCTACCCCATATACTCCTCAGCAGAATGGCTTCATGGAGTGCAAGAATAGGACTCTTGTTGAGATGGTTCGCATAATGCTTGAAGAATATTAGACCCCTCGTTGTTCCTGGCATGAGGCAAGCAACACCGCCTGCCACATCATCAAGAGGGTATATCTTCAAAAAATCCTCAAGAAGACCTCATATGAACTCCTCACTGATAAGAAACCCAAAGTAAGTTATTTCAAAGTCTTCGGTGCAAGATGATGGATCAGAGGTCCTCACTGTAGTTCTAAATTTGCACCAAAAGCACATGAGCGTTTTATGCTTGGTTACGGGAAGGACTCGCATACCTATAGAGTCTTCAACAACTATCACAACAAAGTTATTGAAACTGTAGATGTGTGGTTCGATGAAACTAACGGCTCGCAAAGAGAGCATCTGCCTCATGTGCTAGATGAAATGCCTCGTGAGGATTCCATTAGTTTCAAGGTTACTGAAGATATCATCCCCACTGAAGAACATCTGCCCATTGAAGAAATCATCCCAAACAACAAAGAAATTCGCGCTGGTGCACCTGAGGAAGTTGCTGCTGATCAAATTCCTCAATCCCAACAAAGTCATCAACCTCGGCATCCTAGGGTTGAAAATGAAGTGCAAATTGACAAAATCCTTGATGACATCAATGCACTAGGTCCCCTCACTCGCTCAAAAGCTTCACGTTTAACTAACTTTTGTGGTCATTCCTCCTTTGTGTCAATCATAGAACCCTCAAAGGTTGATGAAGCCTTTATGAAGCCTGAGTGGATTCAAGGAATGTAAGAGGAACTACATCAATTAAAGCTTAACAATGTGTGGGAACTTGTCAAGCGGCCTGGTCCTCGCAAGCACAATATCATCGGTACCAAGTGGATCTACCGAAACAAGAAAGACAAAGATGGTCACGTAGTGAGGAATAAGCACGACTTGTAGCACAAGGCTACACACAGGTTGAAGGAATTAACTTTGATGAAACTTTTGCACTTGTTGCTAGACTTGAAGCTATTCGTATATTGCTTGCTTATGCTAACCATCATAATATCACCCAATGTCAAATGGACGTGAAAACTGCATTCCTCAATGTTAAGCTTGAGGAAGAAGTATATGTTGCTTAGCCCCCACGTTTTGAAGACCCAAAGCATCCTGACAAAGTCTTCACACTCAACAAGGGTATCTATGGCCCCAAGTAGGCCCCTCGGGTGTGGTATGAAATGTTGAAGGAATTCCTGAGGAAAACATGCTTCAAACCTGGTTCACTTGACCCAACACTTTTCAGGAAATCCTATGACAATGAACAATTCATATGCCAAATATATGTAGACGGTATTATCTTTGGTTGTACTGACAAACGTTGCACCAAGAATTTGGCTATATGATGGGTGAAGAATATCAAATGTCCATGATGGGGAGTTGAAATTCTTCATAGGACTTCAAATTCTTCAACAATGCAGTGGCATCTTGCTACTGCAACAAAAGACCTTTCAACGGCGCCAGAAATAGGAGTGTTGCTTGATACTCCTCAGCAACGGCACCAGGAATCCTTATGCTATGGCTACGCCTTAAGGACTTCCTAGGAAAATATGCAAAGGATTTCCCCCGTGGCCTTGGAGCCTTGCGTTGGTGTTCCCTCGAAGCGGAAAGGGTGATGTAGCACAACGATGGTAAGTATTTCCCTCAGCTTGAGAACCAAGGTATCGATCCAGTGAAGGAGTATCACAAGAGCCTCGCAAACACAAAAAGCTTGCTCCCAACGCTATGAAGGGGTTGTCAATCCCTTATAGATTGTTCGCCAAGTGAGAACTGGAAGCAACAAAGTAACAAAGCAAAGTAAAAGCAAAAGTGTAAACGATAGCTGTGAATAGACCAGGGGGCCGTAGTGTTTACTAGTAGCTTCTCTCATGAAAGCAAGTAGACGGTGGGTGAACAAATTACTGTCGAGCAATTGATAGAACCGCGCAAAGTCGTGACGATATCTATGGAAATGATTATATCTATAGGCGTCACGTCCAAAACAAGTAGACCGATACTTTCTGCATCTACTACTATTACTCCACACGTCCACCGCTATCCAGCATGCATCTAGTGTATTAAGTCCAAAAGAACAGAGTAACGCCTTAAGCAAGATGACATGATGTAGATGGGCAATTTCATATCAACGACAGAGCCCACCTTGTTACCCTTGATGGCAACTACTCAATGTGTGCCTTGCTGCCCCTATTGTCACTGGGAAAGGTCACCACATGGTAAGAACCCAAAACCAAGCACTTCTCCCATTGCAAGAATCATAGATCTAGTTGGCCAAAGAAAACCCAAGACTCGGAGAGACTTACAAGCATATCAAATCATGCATAAAAGAAATCGGCAAAGACTCAAATATATATCATAGATTATATGATCACAAATCCACAATTCATCAGATCTCGACAAACACACCGTCAAAGAAGATTACATCGGATAGATCTCCATGAAGATCATGGAGAACTTTGTATTGAAGATCCAAGAGAGAGAGGAAGCCATCTAGCTACTAACTACGGACCCGTAGGTCTGAAGTGAACTACTCACGAGTCATTGGAGGGGCGATGATGATGATGAAGAAGCCCTCCAACTCCAAAGTCCCCTCCGGCAGGGCGCAGGGAAGGGTCTCCAGATGAGATCTCATGGAAACGGAAGCTTGCGGCGGCGGAAAAGTATTTTCGTGGCTCCCTTGATTTTTTCTGATTTTTAGGGAATATATAGGCGCAAGATCTAGGTCAGGGGGCGCCAGGGAGGCCACAAGCCTGCCCACCGCCGCCCCCCCCCCCCCCCTGGTGGCGGAGTGGGAGCTTGTGGGCTCCCTGCAGCCCTCCTGGCTTGGCCCACAGGCCCCCTGATCTTCTTTCGTTAGGGAAAAAATCATTTGGGGATTTTATTCCGTTTGGACTCCGTTCCAAAATCAGATCTGAAAAGAGCCAAAAACACAGAAAAAACAGGAACTGGCACTTGGCACTGAATTAATAAGTTAGTCCCAAAAAAGATATAAAAGGTACATAAAACATCCAAAGATGACAAGATAACAGCGTGAAATCATCAAAAATTATAGATACGGTTGAGACGTATGTCGGGACCCCGATCCTAAGCCATAGGAATCCAGCCTGTAACACATCGCATCTCTTTGCGGTCTCACGCACGGTTAACCCCACGGCTGCAGCCTTACCTTAGCCGGGTCCGTTTGCGCCTTTTGACTCGCGTATGCAATTGTGTCGCTAGCAATCCAATGACAAAGAACCTGGATCGACATGTCTAGTCATAAACCAAAGTGGCAGATCCGCACAGGGACAGGCATACATGACCCAGCAAAGCAGGTGTCGGTCACCAGTGAATGTAGACGAGTCGTAGCAAGCTACAAGGACTCCATTACATCGCGTGACATTTCCCCAAAGGGGACAGACACAGCAGCTAAGAAGGACACACGCCGATCAACCAATGTGTCCGGAGCAGTAGCGAGCTACCCTGGCTCGTTGGATCACAAAGGGGCATTTCCCTGTAAGGAATGCTACTAAAGTCTATGGCTAGGTAATCGAACCCCACACATACCAAGTACGACACACGTACGCATGGCGTACCGATATGTATAGATACATCGATGTCATCACAACATAACCATAAATATACAAGCTTTATTTAAAAGGCTCGGAAGAGCCACACACATAATATTACACAGTAGGGGTCTCACGACCCATCATAGCAGTCATTCAAGTTACAAGCCAGCGGTAGTAATTAAGCAGTCTGAGTATAGACAGATGAAACTAGAAGGCACATGGCCTGACTATACTACAGCCCCAACCTAGGGCCAGATTGTAGCTGGGACACCAGCTACTCGTCGTCGTCGATGTCTAGGAAGAACCCTCCATTAGGGTCATTAACAACCTCTGCAACAAATATTAAGCAAACATGAGTACGGAGGTACTCAGCAAGACTTTAGGATAACTATCTACTCATGCAAGTATCAATAAGGAATTGTGGGGTTTCATGCGGAAAGCCAGCATTTGACTCGTGGCTAGACAACTTGCATTTTAAAACATTTTTTGTCAACTTGATTTCTCGCACACGAGTCCACTAACACCACAACAATACTCCATTGTGGAATCATTCTGTCTCCATACGGAAATGCCGTCCACGACACTCACGCTTATCTTGAAAATTTTATGAGTAGCCGTTGAAGTTATCTATGAACAAGATATGTCTCCAAGTAGTCCATATCCGCGGACGCGGCTATTCGAATAGATCATAACCCTGTAGGGGTGTACTTCGTCACACACGCTCTCACCACTTATCGCCATGTGCACGTCATGCACCTCGGCAACCTTCAAGCGGAAGCCCAGCGAGGGAGTCGGCCACGACCGTTAACCACGCTAATACTTGGTCCAGGTCTATCGCCTATCTGAGGGTAACCCGCACGGAAGTCCGGCCGAGGTTTCCGCCACGGCCCCAAACGATGTGCGCAGGGTTCCCAAGCCCACCATCCGGGTGCCACTTGGTACACCGTTCCACTGCCTACCGCATCACAGCCCACCTCTCATGTCAGCGCTATGCACGGCCTCCAGCATGACTATAAACACCAGAAACTACTTGCAACTCCTGGACCGAGTACTAAGCGATTAATAAGTCGAGAGGGTCAATTAAGTATCCCAACGTGTGGTAGTATCTAGTCTTGGATTACATACACAGAACTCAGTTCCTAAGGACGGTTCCAATGAAACAACCTGCCATGTACTCCTACATAGCCTTTCACCAGTACCTTTACCAATCAGGTTCAACACACAACCTTTACCTACTGAACACATTCTCACAATTCTGTTCATCTCCCAGATGATAGACCATACACAACTCTAAGCATAGCATGCATAGCAGGATAAGGCACATCATGGCTCAAGCATCTATCAGGTATGCTAGGTTGCAAGGTTCAGCTATTTACTGTGACAAAGACAGGTCATGCAAAGGAAGTGGGTTCAACTAACGTGGCAAAAGCATTTGAAGCATTTGATCCTAATGCAATAAGTAAGTGCAGGAGAGAGAACATGGGATTTATCGGGATGATCAAAATGGTTGCTTGCCTTGTTGCTCAGAGGAGGGACAATATCTGTCAGTCGGATATTGGGTGGAATCCGGAGGAGCGGAGCCTACCGAAAGAAATGACAACAATCAATAACAATCATATGCAACAAGATGATCCATGAGCATGGCATGAGGATGCAAGGTGGTATGCTAATATAGCTAACATTTATTAGGTTTGAAGTTGATTTGAATCAGATTCAAATACCACTTCAAACGAGGTATTCTCGAATACCATTTTAATTGATTCGACCTGATGCTCAGATCAACTTGTTTTTAACATGCATGGAAATGATATGTTAAGTTGCTGGTTGTGATTGAACAATGTTTGATCATAGCATTTGAAGTGGAATTCAATTGATTTTCAAATTCCATCTCCATAGTATTTATAAAATTTAACCTATTCATTATTCTACATGTTTGGTCTAGTAACATTTTCAAACATGTTTGAAAATGACATATTCAGATTCCTTTGATTTTTCTGATACTTTTTCATATATAAATTATTTTCATTGGAGTTACAGATTAATTTCTATGATTTTTATAAGTTTTGGCATTTTTCTGGAATTCTTTTAAATCAGAAAATCTTTACTACATCAGCATGACATCAGCAGGTCCAACTGGCCGTTGAAAGTCAAACCTGACCAGTGGGACCCACTGGTCAGTGACTCTGGTCAGTTTTAGATTAGTTTTAAACTTAATTAGCTAATTAACAGTATTGGACCCACATGTCAGTGACCTATTAGATTAATTAATTTTATTTTTGTTAACCAAAATCATCCAGAGGCTGACCCCACACGTCACTGGCTCAGGCCAGCTAAGATCCACCGGCGGCGAGGTCGTCCTCGCCGGTGGTGAGCCTCCGACGACCACCAGTACGGCGGAGGGGCTCGGAAACGGCGCACAGGCGGCCAAACTCTGCGTGGAGTGCACCAGAGGAACGGCACGACTCCCGCAGGTTCATTTTTGCACTTAACCGGGGCTGATCTGGCCGGAGATGACGCCGGCGACGAGCTTGGCGGCGGCCAAAGTTCGGGCATCATCGGGGTCATCGAAACAGAGGGAGCTACGCACAGGAGTGAGCTCCTACGGCATCTACGCGACGGCCTGAAGTTGTTGGTGGCCTCAGAAGGACGAGTTGTTCACCGGAGGGCTACCGGCGACGAGCTCCCGTGGCGGATCTCGTCGGGCTCCGGTGAAATAAAGGCTAGAGGAAGGGATCGAAGGGGGAAACTTGGGGGAAAGCTGCGCAAGCTCACGGGGAGTGCAGTGGTGGCGCTAGCTTGCTCGGGGACGGCCTGGAGAGGGAGAACGCCGGTGATGAACTTCGGTGACCCGAGGAAGAAGACGACTGCGGCTCGTCTTTTCACTGCGTCTCGGCGTCGGGCTCATGGCTAGGAAGCTTCAGGGAGCTGCGGCGATTCTATTGCGCGGCTTAGGAGGTAAAGAGGTAGGCTAGAACGACGGCGAGCTCGAGCTCTGCTCGGGCTCCAGTGGCGGCAGTGGGGAACGAAGCAGAGCAGGAGAATCAGGAGAGGATGAGCTCGGGCACGCCTCGGGAGGGTTATCCCCTCGCGTGCCAGCGCAGAGCGGCGGCCAGGCAGGCGCACAGGTGCGTGGCCGCGCCGGAGTACGCGGCGGCCACCTCCTGCTGCCCACTAGCGGGGAGGAAGACGACACAGAAGAGGCTGGGCCGGGCCAGGTGAGCGACAGGTAGGTCTTTCCTCATTTTTTCTGTTTTGTTTCTGTTTTGCTAACTATTTGATATGCTATTTATTTCAGCTCCAAAATAGCTTATAAAATTATTTTGAACACACCAGAATATTAGTTGGAATATATCCAATCATTCCTGAAGTTTTCAACATTTTTGAAAACTTAAAGTTTTTGAATTCAAATTTTAAACTTCAATCCAGTAGCTTTTTGCATTTAAATAAAATGCCAAAGGTGTTATGAAAATAGTTTTCTTCACTGCTTATTTTCTTTCATGAATTATCAGAAAAGTTGAACTTTTCTTGAGGCCATTTTGGGTTCATTGATTTGAACAAGTTTAGAATTTCTTTGAATTTGAGAAGTGGCTGGGGTTTTTGAGTTTTGCTTCACCACTTGCTTTGATATTGTTGCAATTTTCTTGGATGCAATGCAAAGAAGATATGAGCACAATGCTATACTTGATTAGGGTTCCAGGGATGTGACAACGTATCACCTCTTCATCTCTCAAGAGAAATATCTCAAGGATGTCCTGAAGTAATTCGGCATGCAAGATTGCAAAGGTGTCAAGATTCCAATGCCTACAAACGGCCACCTCTGCACTGACGAAAATGGTAAAAGATTTCGATCAGAACGTATATCGCTCCATGATTGGCTATTTATTGTACCTATGTTCATCTAGGCCACATATTATGCTTAGTGTTTTCACGTGTGCCTGTTTCCACGCAACACCCAAGGAATCACACCATAAGGTTGTGAAGCATATTCTTCAATATCTAGCTCACACAACAACTCTTGGATTATGGTACCCCAAGGGCTTAAATCTTCATCTCGTTGGATATTCTGACTCCGACTATGCTCATGACCGTGTAGATCGCAAGTCAACATTAGGCACATGCCATTTCCTTGGGCGATCCTTAGTCTGTTGGTCCTCGAAGAAATAGAATTGCGTGTCACTTTCCACTGTTGAAGCTGAGTATGTTGCCACTGGTTCATGTTGTGCTCAACTATTGTGGACGAAGCAAACCCTCAAGGACTACGGCATCAATGTGAAGAATGTGCCACTCTAATGGGACAATGAGAGTGCAATCAAGATTACGAACAATCCAGTACAACACTCGAAGACCAAGCACATCCAAATTCGTCATTATTTTCTTCGTGATGATGTACTCAAGGGCAACATCTTCCTCGACCACGTGAAGACTGAACAACAACTAGCAGACATCTTCACTAAGCCCTTGGATGAAAAGAGATGTTGCAAGTTGCGGTATGTGTTAAATATCTTAGAATCTTCGAATGTTTTGTGAAAGGACACACATCCTAACACTTACGCAAAATTGATGACTTAGATGTGCAACAAACGAAGTAACATTTTTCTTCAATCAATGAAGACTAACCCTCTAAGTGTGAAGAAATTAATGAAGAATTTTATTCTCAGAACCCTAAAAAAATTGTATGCGGTCTGTGAAATCATCATTCTTATACGGTGGGTTACGCCACCAACCACAGTTGAAATTCTTCAAAGTTGAGATTCTTGGAAATTCTTCAATCTTCAAATTCCTCAAATGTTCAAATTCTTCAAAGTTTTCAACGTGTGGTCTTAATTGACTATATACATATATGGTTATATTTGAGCTTTCAAAGTTCTCAACAACATTCACATATTGCTAAGTCTTTAAGTTGGGTTTTCTTCTAAGTGAATGTGATCGGACCCATTCCCCCTCTATGCTAAGCTCAACCTGGCCTGTTCTCAAATTGTTCATATGTGTTCTATTTGAAACCCATTCAAACTCTTCACCGAGTCCTTGTAATCTTAAGAATTTGTGAACAAAATCCTCAAAAAATATCTTATCAAACTTTTTGGCCATTGCCGCTCAAACCGATCCCACTTCCCACAACCGGATAACCCACAATCCACCACTAACTCCACCTCTTCATATGTGGGTGACACATGTCATGCGGAGAGTAAGAGTCAGGGGCACTTTGGTCCGAAAACTTCGGGCTGGACCGTTTCCATCTGGGCTATAAATACCCCTTCGCCCCCTTTAGTAACTCTCTTCCTCTCGATTTCACTCTTCCCTGCTCGAGCTAAGACCTAGTGCCGCCGCTGGAACTCATCGCCACCGGAGTGGAAGAGCTTCATTGCCTCGACCTCCTCGTCGATGTACTCGCGCCGACCGTGGACATCTTCACTCTTCCGTTGAGTTAGGGCACAAAAGATCTAAACTCACGAACTTCTCCTCCACTTCTCTGTGTTCGTCATGTTCACCAGCAAGGGTAATTAAAATCTAATTTTACTGCCCTTGTAGATCCTTATGTTTCCATCAAATATTCAAAAGGTGTTTACTCCTCAATAGATTCCTCATATCAACATCTCCTAAGCTTAGTATACTTGACCTATTTCACTAAGACATGTTATTCTTCAAAACATTCCTCAATTGTGTGAATTTTCGGATCTGCACAACTCTGGAAGCTAAGTCAAGAACACTTAGCGAAATTCTTCAAGACATCTTTGGTCAATTCCTCAACTTGATTTACTTATCAAAATCTTCTGATAATGCATATGACCTCTTCAAATTCTTCGCACCAATACTCTATTCACAGGTACAAAATGTTTGCTGACGAATCTCTAGGTTCTCATCAACTTAACTCATTTGCAACATTTCTTGAAGAAAATTTGCACAGCTCCTTAGAATCATCAAAACTTCAAATTCCTCAAGTGAAGAAAATGGCTAAAGGGAAGAGACAACAGAAAGGGGGAAAGAAGCTAGAGACCAACACTGCCTTCGAAATACCTAAGGACATATATGATGAATATTCCACACCAAATGAGGAATATATGGCAAGAAAACCAAATAAAAGCGCAAAACGCGCATACAAAAAATTGAGAGGAGATGGGCCAGAGAATGGAAGGAGTACAAATATGTGACTCCAAAATACATGAAGAAATTTGCATTGAATCCTCCATGTCCAAGACCTCCACTTATTGAAGGAAAAATTGCAGATACCACTAGCATCGTTAGTGGTGAGGAATTTCCAATAGAATAGGCAAAGCGTCATGCAAAGTTGTAGAAGATTGCAAAAGATGCAGTGAGGAACTTCAACCTGGAGACTGCTGCTGCAACTGCTGCTGCTGCCACCTCCTGTGCCACTGAAGCTTCTCGCACTAAAACAGCTCCAAAGTGAGCTCTGGTGAAGAAATCTATTGTGAAGACAAAATTTTCAACTTAAAAATCCACGCAGCAAAATCCTCAACCAACCCAACTGTGGCTGCAACTTCCTCAGCAACTGCTGCAAAGTCCTCAACACCTGTGCAACTGGATACAAGTCAGTGAACAATGGGAACTGCAATTCCGTCAGGACCATTTGCATCTGGCTCTGCACACACTTCTTCAAGTGCAACCATGAAGAAAAAGATGTCTGTTGGGCGAGGCAAAAGACCAAGTGATAACAAGGTTGTCTTCAATATTCCCTCGGTATGTGAGGATGATGAAGCCGATGACGAAGATCTTGCTCAAATCATCAGAAGCAAACTAGAGAGGGTTGCTCAGGCCAAAGGCAAAAACATTCCTATGATGTTGGATCCCAGGGTCGTGTTATACTTCATCATCTACACCTGGTATGAAAATCCTCAAACTCCGATTGATGATTTGCAGCTTGCACCTGGGCCAAGCCATGTGCTACCCACACTTATCTCTCAAGAGAAATGGAAGGTTGAGAAGGCCAAGAGCGTGAGAAAGGAACACACTCAGAAGCAAAGGTTTCTATAGAATAACCTCGTCTCTTTGTCCCCTGAACAACTCATTTCCACTCAGACTAAGATCAAAACCTCAGTGAAGAATACAATCTCTATCATGCTCACTAGAAAGGTGCAAAGGTTAGATTCGTCAATGTGGCGACCATAGCCATCTTAGATCACAACGCCAGGGTTGCAGCTCCATCGCAACCACAAATTCCTCAGGCTAGCTCCTCCGCTCAGCATGCTGAAGATATTGTCAGACCTGAAGAAATTCAAGCGCCTAAAGAAATTGCATGTGAAGAACCTGCTAGGCCAGTTGAAGAAACTATTGTGCCTGAAGAAAATGCTTCCGTCAGGACGACTCCATTAGTTGTGCCTGAAGAATCAGGACCAACCACAAAATCTTCAAGAGTGAAGAACTTGACACTTCCTTCTGCTTCAGAAGTGAAGAAAACTAAGGCTGCTAAAAAGGAAGCTGCTAAGAAGTGAAAAGTGTCAACTCGCACAAATTCCTCAGAAGCCAAACACTTGAGGACTTTGACAAGTTCCTCAAGTGCACCAATTGATGCTACTCCTATCAGTACGGTACCCTATTACAATATGGTGCCATTTGGTGAAGAACATGTCATCCATGAAGTGGATGAAGACATTGAAGAAAATCGATCTGCTGCTTCCACACAGCCGGTTGATGAAGAAATTGAAGTGGAACCAAACACTTCAATCCCTCAAGCATCATCACCTTCGCCTCTGTTTTATGCTGAAGAGGCGGACGCTGAAGAAACGGAAGAAGTGTGGATATTGGTTGTCAGACACCAGTCATCAATGAGGAATATTGGGATGGAGCATATCTCGATTCGCCACTAGCCACACCACTTCCTCAAAATCCTTAGTCCCGTGCTGTCACCGAGGAAATTCACACTGGATCTCATGAACGTCACACTCCGATGAAGTCCATTCCGGAGGAAGTACCAGCTCCATTAGCTCAAGAAATTTTGGATCAAACTACAATTGAAGATATTGCTGGATCTGATCCCTAGCCCACTGCTAGCCAAACTGTCATTGAAGAACCTCCAAGAATATTCCATAGACTGAAGAACCTGCGGCTGAAGAAACTACTCCTCATGTCGAGTCTACTGCTGATGAGCCCCTTGTTCAAAATCCTCATTCAGCAGTTGTTGTGGCTCAAGCTCCTGAAACTGAAGAAGAGCTCACATGACTTATGGGGAGATATAAGCCAAATCTTCAACCCAAGCCACTTCAGCCATTTAGAGGTACAAGTAAGCCCAAATTCCTCAAGGAGATTTTTTATGATGAACATGCTTTCTTCACGGGTGCAAATTTGTATGACTCTCAGAGGATAAGGCGCAAGCATTTCTAGACTTCCACGCAAATGAACTTCTACGATATTTTGCTCTTTGGGAAGAACAAATTCTTCCAGCATCGTGAAATTCCTCATGCAGACATGGAATTGATTCCTTGTTTCACTCCAACCCTCAGTGTTCTTCATGATGCTGGTCTATTGCCATTCTGCATGGATATATGTGAATGGAATGAAGAGCTAATTCTTCAATTCCATCGAACTTTGCATCTTTCTAGTGAAGCACAAGACATAAACACATGGTTCTTGACTGGATGACCGAAGACACACACTACACTGCTCCTGCAACGGAATTACTTCGTGTGGTCTCAGTTGGAATCCCCTCAGAAGGAGCCGGATGCATCTATGATGAACCTGAACTACCAAATCACTTGATGTTGTTGGGGAACATTGCATGGGAAACAAAAAAATTCCTACGCGCACACAAGGTCTATCCATGGTGATGACCATCTACGAGAGGGGAGAGTGCATCTACATACCCTTGTAGATCGCTAAGCGGAAGTGTATATAACACGTTTGATGTAGCAGAACATCTTCGCGATCCAAATCGCAGCCCGTCCCGTGATCTCATGACGATCCGTCCCGCTATCTCATCACGATCCTTCCCGATCTAGCGTCGAACGGACGACACCTCCACGTTCAGCACACGTACGGCTCGAGGACGTCTCCTCCGTCTTGATCCAGAAATAGAGGAAGGAGAAGTAGATGGGATCTGGGCTGGCACGACGACATGGTGGAGATGATGGTGGAGCAGTGCATGCAGGGCTTCGCCAAGCGCTGTTGGAACCGATCTGAGGAGAAAACAGAGTTATGGGAGAGGTAGGGCTGCCACCAGGGCGTGAGAATTGGTGTGTTCAGCCCATCCCTTTCCCCCACTATATATAGGAGGCTAGGAGGAGGGTTGGGTCGCAGCCCTAGCCCTCCTTCGAGGAGGGGCGTGGGCCTAGGGAGGTTTCCTCCCTCCCCAAGGCACCTAGGAGGTGCCTTCCCCTTTAGGGACTCTTCCCTCCTAACCGCATGGGCCCTTGGGGGCTGGCCCAACAAAGCTTGGACGCCTAGGGGTGGAAGGACCCTTCCGGACTCCTCCAGAACCCTCTGGAACCTTCTAGAAGCTTCCCGGTACAATATCGATAAAACCCAAAACTTTTGCGGTTACTAAAATAGGACTTTCCATATATAAATCTTTACCTCCAGACCATTTTGGAGCTCCTCGTGACGTCTGGGATCTCATCCAGGACTCCGAACAACATTCGGTCACCAACATACATATCCCAATACTAATCTAGCGTCACCGAACGTTAAGTGTGCACACCCTGTGGGTTCAAGAACTATGCAAACATGACCGAGACACCTCTACGGTCAATAACCAATAGCGGGACCTGGATGCGCATATTGTTTCTTACATATTATACGAAGATCTTTATCAGTCGAACCATGATCTCAAGGATTCAATCAATCCCGTATGCAGTTCCCTTTGTCCATAGATATGTTACTTGCCTGAGATTCGATCGTTGGTATCTCCATACCTAGCTCAATCTCGTTACCGGCAAGTCTATTTACTCCTTCTGTACTACAAGATCATGTGACTAACTCTTTAGTCACATTGCTTGCAAGGCTTATTGTGATGTTGTATTACCAAGTGGGCCCCGAGATACCTCTCCGTCACACGGAGTGAAAAATCCCATTTTTGATCCATGCCAACCCAACAGACACCTTCGAAGATACCTATAGAGCACCTTTATAGTCATCCAGTTACGCTGCAACATTTGATACACACAAGGTATTCCTCTGGTGTCCGGGAGTTGCATGATCTCATGGTCATAGGAACAGATACATTGACATGCAGAAAACAATAGCAATAAACTGACACGATCATATGCTACGTTCATAGTTTGGGTCTTGTCCATCACATCATTCTCCTAATGATGTGATCCCGTTATCAATTGGCAATACTTGTCTATGGCCAGGAAACCTTGACCATCTTTGATCAACGAGCTAGTCAACTAGAGGCTCACTAGGGACAGTGCGTTGTCTATCTATCCACACATGTATTTGAGTTTCCAGTTAATACAATTCCAGCATGGATAATAAATGATTATCATGAACAAGGAAATATAATAATAACCAATATATTATTGCCTCTAGAGCATATTTCCAACAGTCTCCCACTTGCACTAGACTCAATAATCTAGTTCACGTTACTTTGTTATTGTAATGAATCTAACACCCATACAGTTTTGGGGTTTTGATCATGTCTTGCTTGTGAGAGAGGTTTTAGTCAACGGGTCTGAACCTTTCAGATCTGTGTGTGATTTACACATATCTATTTCATCCTATAGATGCTGCTACCATGCGCCATTTGGAACTATTACAAATGACTGCTCCACTATACGAATCCGATTTACTACTCAGAGGTATTCGGATTGGTGCCAAAGCTTGCATCGACGTAACCCTTTACGGCGAACTCTTTTATCACATCCATAATCGAAAAAAATCCTTACTCCAGTAGTTACAAAGGATAACATTGTATGTTGTCCAGTAATCCATTCCTGATCACTTTTCTACCCCTTGACAGATTCATGGCAAGGCACACATCAGGTGCGGTACACATCATATCATACTATAGAGCCTACGGCTAATGCATAGGGGACGACTTTCGTCCTTTTTGTTTCTTCTGTCGTGGTCGGGCTTTGAGTCTCACTCAACATTCACACCTTACAGCCAAGAACTCCTTCTTTGACTGATCTATTATGAACTGCTTCAAAATCATGTCACGGTATGTATTCATTTGAAAATTCCATTAAGCGTTTTGATCTATCTCTATAGATCTTTATGCTCAATGTTCAAGTATCTCAATCCATGTTTCCCTTTGGAAACTCCTTTCAAACAACCCTTTATGCTTTCCATAAATTCTACATCATTTCCGGTCAACAATATGTCAACCACATATACTCATCAGAAATTTTATAGTGCTCCCACTCGCTTCCATGGAAATACAAGTTTCTCACAAACCTTGTATAGACCCAACAGCCTTGATCATCTCATCAAAGCGTATATTCCAACTCTGAGATGCTTGCTCTAGTCCATAGAAGGATCGCTTGAGCTTGCATACTTGTTAGCATCATTTAGGATCGACAAAACCTTCTGGTTGTATCACATAAAATCTTTCCTCAAGGAAACCGTCGAGGAAACAATGCTTTGACATCCTAACTACAAGATTCATAAATAATGCAGCAACTGCTAACATAATTCCAACAGACATTTATCATCGCTACGAGTGAGAAAGTCTCATCGTAGTCAACTCCTTGAACTTGTGGGAAACATATTTGCGACAAGTTGAGCTTTCTTAATGGTGACATTTACCATCATCATTCGTCTTCCTTTTAAAGATCCATTTGTACCTAACAGCCTTACGACCATCAAGTAGTTCTTCCAAAGTCTACACTTTTTCATACATGGATCCTACCTTGGATTTCATGGCGTCCAACCATTCGTCGGAATACAGGCCCACCATCGCTTCTCCATAGCTCGTAGGTTCATTGTTGTCCAGCAACATGACCTCCAAGACAGGATTACCGTACTACTCTGGAGTAGTATGTTTCCTTGTCGACCTACGAGGTTTGGTAGTAACTTGATCCGAAGCTTCATGATCACCATCATCACCTATCCACTTCAACTAGTGTAGGCGCCACAGGAACATCTTCCTACACCCTGCTACTCATTGGTTGAAGTGATGGCTTAACAACCTCATGAAGTTTCCACCATCCTCCCAGTCAATTATTTCGAGAGAAACTTTTTCTTGAGAAAGGACCCTTTTGTGGAAACAAACACTTTGCTTTCGTATCCGATATAGGAGGTATTCCCAACTGTTTTGGGTATCCTATGAAGATGCATTTATCCGCTTTGGGTTCGAGCTTATTAGGTTGAAACTTTTTCACATAAGCATCGCAGCCCAAAACATTTAAGAAACGACATCTTAGGTTTCTCCAAGCCATAGTTCATATGATGTCGTCTCAACGGAATTACGTGGTACTCTATTTAAAGTGAATGCGGTTGTCTCTAATTCCAAACCCAAAAACGATAGTGGTAATTCGATAAGAGTCATCATAGTACGCACCATATCCAATAGGGCGCGGCTACGACGTTCGAACACACCATCACACTATGGTGTTCCACGTGGCATTAGTTGTGAAACAATTTCCACATTTTCTTAAATGTGTACCAAACTCGCAACTCAGATATTCATCTCTACGATCATATCGTAGACATTTCATCCTCTTGTCACGATGATCTTCAACTTCACTCTACAATTACTTGAACCTTTTCAATAATTCAGACTTGTGTTTCATCAAGTAAATATACAAGTATCTACTCAAATCATCTCTGAAGTAAGAACATAACGATATCCACTACATGCCTCAGCACTAATTGGACTGCATACATCAAAATGTATTACTTCCAATAAGTTACTTTCTTGTTCCATCTCACTGGAAAACGAAGCCTTCAGTCATCTTGCCCATGTGGCATGATTTGCATGTCTCAAGTGATTAAAAATCAAGTGAGTCCAAACGATCCATCTGCATGGAGTTTCTTCATGCGTTTACACTAATAGGCATGGCTCGCATGTCTCAAATGATTTCAAAAACGAGTGAGTCCAAAGATCCATCAGTATGGAGCTTCTTCATGCGTTTTTTACACCAATATGACTCAAGCTGCAGTGCCACAAGTAAGTGGTGCTATCATTACTACTTTGTATCTTTTGGCATCAAATATTATGAACATATGTAATAATACGATCAAGATTCAATAAAACATTCATATTGGGTGCATGACCATTGAAGGTATTATTCAAGTAAATAGAATAACCATTATTCTCTTTAAATGAATAATCGTATTGCAATAAACACAATCCAACCATGTTCATGCTCAATGCAAAGATCAAACAACATTTAGGTTCAACACTAATCTCGAAAGTAGAGGGAGCGTGCGATGGTGATCACATCAACCTTGCAAACACTTCGAACACACATCGTCACCTCGCCTTTAGCTAGTCTCCGTTTATTTGGTGGCTTTTATTTTGAGTTACTAACACTTAGCAACCAAACCGGTATCTAATACCCCGGTGCTACTAGGAGTACTAGTAAAGTACACATCAATATCATGTATATCCAATATACTTTTGTCGACTTTGCCAGCCTTCTGATCTACCAAGTAACTAGGGTACTTCCGCTTCACTGACCGTTCCCCTCATAATAGAAGCACTTAGTCTCGGGTTTGGGTTCAACATTGGGTTTCTTCAATAGAGTGGCAACTAGTTTGCCATTCATGAAGTATCCCTTCTTGCCATTGCCCTTCTCGAAACTAGTGGTTTCACTAAACATCAACAATTCATGCTCCTACTTGATTTCTACTTTCGTGGTGTCAAACATCGCGAATAGCTCAAGGATCATCATATCTATCCCTGATATATTATAGTTCATCACGAAGCTCTGTATCTTGGTGGCAGTGACTTTGGAGAACTATGTCAATCACTATCTTATGTGGAAGATTAACTTCCACTGGATTCAAGCGATTGTAGTACCTAGACAATCTGAGACATGGTCAACGATTGAGCTTTTCTCCCTTACTTTGTAGACAAAGAATCTTGTCGGAGGTCTTATACCTATCAACACGGGCACGAGCCTGAAATCCTAATTTCATCTCTTGGAATATTTCATATGTCTCGTGACGTTCGAAACGTCTTCGGTGCCTCAATTCTAAGTCGTTTAAGCATTATGCACTGAACTATCATGTAGTCATCAAAAACGTGTATGTCAGATGTTCGCAACATCTACAGACGACACTCAAGGGTAACACATCGAGCGGTGCATTAAAGACATAAGGCTTCTGTGCAGCAATGAAGACAATCCTCAATTTATGGATCTAGTCATAATTATTGCTACTATAATCTTTCTACTAAATTTTCTCTAGGAACATATCAAAAACAGTAGTGCTACAGTGCAAGGTACAACATAATTTGCAAAGACCTTTTGACTATGGTCATGATAATGAGTTCAGTTAATCATATTACTTGATAACTCCCACTCAAATTGGCATCCCTCTAGTCATTCGAGTGTTGCATGATCCAAATTCACTAACTCAAGTACGATCATCACGTGAGTTGAGTTTACTTTCAATGGTGAACATCTCCATGTTGATCATATCAACTATATGATTCATGCTCGACCTTTCGGTCTCTTGTGTTCCGAGGCCATGTCTGTACATGCTAGGCTCGTCAAGTTTAACCCGAGTGATCCGCGTGTGCAACTGTTTTGCACCCGTTATATATGAATGTAGAGTCTATCACACCCGATCATCATGTGGTTTCTCGAAACGACGAACTGTCGCAATGGTACACAGTCGAGGAGAACACAATTTTATCTTGAAATTTTAGTGAGGGGTCACCTTATAATGCTACCGTCGTCCTAAGAAAAATAAGGTGCATAAAAGGATTAACATCACATGCAAATCATAAGTGACATGATATGGCCATGAACTTGTGCTTCTGGATCTCCATCACCAAAGCACCGACATGATCTCCATCGTCACCGGCGCCACACCATGATCTCCATCATCATGACCTCGCAGAATCGAGGCATTTTCTCGTGTGTGTGTGGGTCCCCAAGGATACCATAGAAAGCGAATTATGACAAGCGGAACTTAGGATCTTCAATATAAAAAAGAGAAGATGTAAAAGGAAAGAGGATTATGCATGCTGCCATACCAGTCACTGACTGCTTTGACGCTTCGCTATCGGTCTTATTTTCCATTTAGTTAGAAAAAGTGATCCATCACTGTGCTGCCATCGAGGTTGTCGCGCTAACTATGATGTTACTACTAAAGCTACTACTAGCGATAAAGCAAAGTATCACCAACCGCAAAATAAATAAAGACAACCCTATGGCTCCTGCCGGTTGTCGTAGCATCGACGTGCAAGTCGATATTTAACTATTACAACATGATCATATCATACATCCAATATATCATATCATGTCTTTGGCCATATCACATCACATGCATACCCTACAAAAACAAGTTAGACATCCTCTAATTTGTTGTTACAAATTTTATGTGGCTTCTATGGGTATCTAGTATGTCCGCATCTTACTTATGCAAAGCCACAACGGTGATATGCAAATTGCTATTTAACCTTCTCCAAGGACCGCCTCGGTCAAATCCGATAAACTAAAGTTAAACAAACACACACCCGCCAGTCATCTTTATGCAACAAGTTGCATGTTAGTCGATGAAACTGGTCTCTAGTAAGTGTACGAGTAATGTTGATCCGGGCCACTTCAATCCAACAATATTGTTGAATCAAGAAAAGACTAGGGAGGATAGAAAAATTGAACATCAACGCCCACAAACTATTTTGTGTTCTACTCGAGATATCATCTATGAATAGACCTGGCTCTGATACCACTGTTGGGGAACGTCGCATGGGAAACAAAAAAATTCCTACCCGCACACAAGATCTATCCATGGTGATGACCATCTACGAGAGGGGAGATTGCATATGCATACCCTTGTAGATCGCTAAGCGGAAGCATATATAACGTGGTTGATGCAGTGGAACATCTTCGCGATCCAAATCGCAGCCCGTCCCGCGATCTGATCATGATCCGTCTCGCAATCTCATCACGATCCTTCCCGATATTGTGACGAACGGACGACACCTCCGCATTCAGCACAAGTACGTCTCGAGGACGTCTCCTCCTTGATGATCCAGCAAGGGAGGAAGGAGAAGTAGATGGAATCTCAACCAGCACGAGGCATGGTGGAGATGACGGTGGAGCAGTGCCAGCAGGGCTTCGCCAAGCGCTGCCGGAACCGATCTGAGGAGAAAACGGAGTTATGGGAGAGGTAGGGCTGCCACGAGGGCGTGAGAATTGATGTGTTCAGCCCTCCATTTCCCCCACTATATATATGAGGCTAGGAGAAGGGTTGGGTCGCAGCCCTAGTCCCTCCTCCAAGGAGGGAGCGTGTGCCTAGGGAGGTTTCCTCCGTCCCCAAGGCACCTAGGAGGTGCCTTCCCCTTTAGGGACTCTTCCCTCCCAACCGCATGGGCACTTGGGGGCTGGATCAACAAGGCTTGGACGCCCCCTTACAGCCCATGCACGTCCTAGGGGCTGGAGGGGCCCTTCGGGACTCCTCGGGAACCCTCTGGAGCCTCCTGGAACCTTCCACAAGCTTCCCGATACAATACCGATAAAATCCGAAACTTTTTCGGTTGCCAAAATAGGACTTCCCATATATATAGGGTCGCGCTATTCGTCACCCTGGGCGAGGAATAGTTATTCTTCACCCCCCTCTATTTTAACATCAATGCACCGTAATTTTACGTTCCATAAATTTTGTCTTATTTTATACGTAAAAAGAGACCGTAAAAAAATATAATCAATGTAAAAATATTTTATGTCACGTAAAATTATGACCATACAAAAATAGTGCAAAAAATACAATAAACTCAATTTTTTTGGTCTTGTGACCTATATTTTTTTTGTCAAATTTTATGTAGTGATTCAATATAAATGTAAATATTTGTATTTCAAATATAATTTATTTGTAAATTGATCGTAAGATTATCTCGGGTGAAGAATAAACTATTCTGCACCCTGCGTGATGAATAGACTTTCTCTCTCTCTCTCTCTCTCTCTATATATATATATATATATATACCTCTGGACCATTCCGGAGCTCCTCGTGACGTCCGGGATCTCATCCAGGACTCCGAACAACATTCGGTCACCAACATAGATATCCCAATACTACTCTAGCGTCACCGAACGTTAAGTGTGTAGACCGTGCGGGTTCAAGAACTATGCACACATGACCGAGACACCTCTACGGTCAATAACCAATAGCGGGACCTGGATGCCCATATTGTTTCCTACATATTCTCCGAAGATCTTTATCGGTCGAACCACGATGTCAACGATTCAATCAATCTCGTATGCAATTCCCTTTGTCCACCGATATGTTACTTTCCTGAGAATCGATCGTCGGTATTTCCATACGTAGCTCAATCTCGTTACCAGCAAGTCTATTTACTCGTTCTGTAATACAAGATCCCGTGACTAACTCTTTAGTCACATTGCTTGCAAGGCTTATTGTGATATTGTATTACCAAGTGGGCCTCGAGATACCTCTCCGTCACACGGAGTGACAAATCCGAGTCTTGATCCGTGCCAACCCAACAGACACCTTCGAAGATACCTATAGAGCACCTTTATAGTCATCCATTTACACTGCAACGTTTGATACACACAAGGTATTCCTCCGGTGTCCAGGAGTTGCATGATTTCATGGTCATAGGAATAGATACATTGACATGCAGAAAACAGTAGTAATAAACTAACACGATCATATGCTACGTTCATAGTTTGGGTCTTGTCCATCACATCATTCTCCTAATGATGTGATCCCGTTATCAAGTGACAACACTTGTCTATGGCCAGAAAACCTTGACCATCTTTGATCAACGAGCTAGTCAACTAGAGGCTCACTAGGGACAGTGTTGTCTATGTATCCACACATGTATTTGAGTTTCCAATCAATACAATTCTAGCATGGATAATAAATGATTATCATGAACAAGGAAATATAATAATAACCAATTTATTATTGCCTCTAGGGCATATTTCCAACAGGTGCTAGTGCTGCTGAAGCCTTTAGCTTGTGGCAAACCACTAAGGACTACATTCCTCGTCAAAGACCTCGTGTAAGTGCCACAGATAGTCTATCGCATCTTGACCAAAACCCTCGGCCCTATCAAGGGTCACAACTCTGAAGAAGAAGATGTGGTGGAAACCATGAAGAATTTGTTGTTCAACATCATTCATGGGATTCCCATAAATCTTCATGATTTCTTCATGTGGACTCTGGCCAACATTGTTATGTGACCTTTTGAACCGAAGCCTTATGCGCCGTGGATCATGAAATTCATCAGGGTCAGATCCTCAATTCCTTACAAAGATGATTTCCAAAATCATTTCAGTTATCTGCCCCCACTTGAAGTCCTCAAGAAAACCTTCAAGAAAATTGAAGGTAAAGGCAAAATTGTTATTGATGAAGGATCTCGTCCCCTTAATGGACAATTTCGTAAAGCAGCATCCTACTCCACAAATGATGACACTGCATCACAAGACTCTCTGCAAAAGCCTCAGCTCAAATTACTCGTGAAATTGTCCCACGCATGATGAATGACCGTGAACTTCTACTAAGTCTTCACCAGAAGGTTAATCGCAATCACAAGTGGATAAAGCATCAGTTTGGTGCAACTATGTGTGACCTAACTATCATGCATAATGTTGTGCGAAAGAATCACTATTATCTTCATGAAATCTTCGATCGCACATGGGCCATTCTGTCTCACCTCAAGACTCCTGAAGACTCAAGGAGATGGAATTTCAGCAGGACTTCGGTTGGTCGTGGATGCCCAAGAAGAAATTTAAAAAGATTCAAGTTCCTCTGTTGGTGACTAGTTCATTTTCTTCATCGCGCTCGACGGATGAAGCGAAGGATCTTGATCACACTGTTGTCGGCCCTTCATCGACAAACAACCCCGACACCGTTGATGCTCCTCCACCACCAACAAGATGTAATTCTTCAGGGGCGTTAGTCCTCAATTTCGTCCCTTTTCGTCACTTGATGACAAAGGGGGATAAATTTGAGTTAGTCTTCAAGCAGGTCTATCTATATGAGCTATATTTTTGTTAAGTTGCAACTTTCGTTCTTCTAAAGTGTTTGGCTGTATGAGTTGCAAACTTATGTCCGGTGGTGGTCTGACACTTTTGAAGCATTTTCTTCGCATGCTTATTCCTCACGTTGATTAATGCACGAAAGCTGAAATTCGTGAGACACCACTTTCCATCATGCATTTCAAATTCCTCATGATATATGTTAAATGCGTATATGGATTACGAGGTATAGGGGGGATCTCCATGGTATAAGACTACAATGTGCATTTGCAGTCCAAAGCAAATTCTTCAAATATGCACACCTTCAAGGGAGTTTCTCTATCTCTTGCAATCAAATTCCTCAAACGTTGTACTTACACTTCATATATTTAGCCCTGTTGAAAACTTAACCTATATCACCAAAAAGGGGGAGATTGTAAGTGCATCTAGTGCCCGTTAGTGATTTTGGTGTATTGAAGACTTATAGGTTAAGGGACTAATATGTTTGTGAGTGTACGCATGCTTTATAAGTCGCTGAGGAGTTTGAGTTATTAGAAGAATATTGACCCGTAAAAATGAATGTCTTCTACTGAAGACTTTGATACTTTCATGAAGATTTTGAAAGTGAGGAAATTGGTGTGTCCTTGAAGATACCGAAGCATGGACTTTGAAGCGTGAAGACTTTTGTTTTAGTAGTTTCATTTCCTTTCTTTTGAGTCATAGGAACACCGTATTGTTAAAGGGGGTCGAGGTAAAACTAAGGAAAAGTTTCCAAGTGATGCTCATCTCATAGCCTACGCATACCCAATCCTTTGAGTGAAGCCTTTGGAAATCTTTAACAGTTTAGTCAATTTCTTCAGTGACAGAGACGAAGATCTTCTGGTCTTTCAGGAAATTGCTCTAACTGAGAAGTTAGGAGTTCGCCAGTGCAAATTGCCTACTAGTGTGGAACATGAGAGACCTGAGGACTTTCACGGCTTGAAAGTTTTGACCATTACTGCACCGCGCGCGAGCTGTCCCCAAACCTTATCCACATAACGGTCATGTCATTGGGGCATTTATGTCAAATCGTGTCGGGATTGCTCCCCGGCTGTAAATAGCCGCCCCATAATCACTAGCCGGTTGGCTACTGTGTGAGAGAACTTGACACTTGTCATTTGAGAGCATCCCATCCTCTGAGAACTTTGAGAGAAAACCATCAGTGGGGAAAACCCCAAACACCCAAACCAAAACCCAAAACCCAAAGTGATTGAGCATCACTGAAGAGAATGTTCATGTGTGGAACTAACACTTGTTACCTTTGAATACTATGTATCTTCCAAACGGTTAGGCATCTATGGTCTAGAGCATCCAATAGTAAATTGTGGATTGTCGGGTGACCGAGTTTGTGAGGGTTTGGAAGTCTTCCCTCAAGACTTACTATGAGTGTTGGGCGAGGATTGTGTGTCCTTAGCTCAAGGAGAATACGGTAAGGACTAAGTGTCTTGGGACTATCTGTCCTTTGGTTTAAATACCAAGCCGCTCCAAACCAGATGTATGATTGTCATAACATTTGGAACTGGGTCATCACATGTGAAAGATTGTGGATGTCGCCTAGAGGGGGGTGAATAGGCGCTTTAAAATAATTATGGTTTAGGCTTGAACAAATGCGGAATAAAACTAACGTTTAATTTGTCAAGCACAAAACCTAAAACAACTAGGATCACCTATGTGCACCAACAACTTATGCTAAGCAAGATAAACAACTAAGTGATTGCAAGATATATAACAAGAAATAATATGGTTATCACAAAGTAAAGTGCATAAGTAAAGGGCTCGGGTAAGGGATAACTGAGGCACGCGGAGACAACGATGTATCCCGAAGTTCACACCCTTGCAGATGCTAATCTCTATTCGGAGCGGTGTGGAGGCACAATGCTCCCCAAGATGCCACTAAGGCCACCACAATCTCCTCACGCCCTCGCAAAATGCAAGATGTCGTGATTTCACTAAGGGACCTTGAGGGCGGTGACCAAACCCGTACAAACAAGGTTGGGGCAATCTCCACAACTTAATTGGAGGCTCCCAAATACACCACAAAGCTTCACCACAATGGAATATGGCTTCGAGGTAACCTCAAATGCTCGGGGCAATCTCCACAACCTAATTGAAGACCCTGAGGCTTTCCCGGAGCTTTAGACCACAATGATTGATCTCCAAGTCACCACCAAGCTTCTAGGATGCCAAAGCACCCAAGAAGAACAAGCTCTAAGGTACCAAGCACCCAAGAGTAATAAGCTTCTCAAACTTTACTTCCACGTATCACCGTGGAGAACTCAAACGATGCAACTAATGCAATGGCAAGAACACACGAAGTGGTCAAGTCCCTTAGACCCAAATCCCTCCACAACAACAAAAGCTATGGAGGAATATGAGAGGAAGAGCAAGGAGCTAACAAAGAACTTCAAGATCAAGATACAAGGGGTTCCCTTCACATAGAGGAGAAAGTGATCCAAGGGGTTCTCCTCTCTATTTTTCCTCGGGAACTAGAAAGAATCATTGGAGGGATTGAGAGTTAGCAAGCTCGAAGAAGATCAACAATGGGGGAAGAACACGAGCTTAAGTGATAGGAAACCATTGGGGAAGAAGACCCCCTTTTATAGGCCTCCCCAAATCAAACCGTCATGCACTCAGTCAATGCACAAGTGGTAGTACCGCTCAGGCGAGCTGTACTTTCGCTGGAATGGAAGTCTCAAGAAAAAAGTGCAAACGACAAAGATCTTGGGGCGGTAGTGCCGCCGGAGCGGTACTACCATTCGCCCCAGTGGTACTACCGCTCAAAATGGAAAAGGACCCCACAGATGCCAGAAGAAAAATATAAGCAGAAGAGAGGCCGACAGGGGAGGGCGGCAGTACCGCCAGAGCGGTACTACCGCTCTGCCCCAGCGGTACTTCTGCTTGAGAGTGAAAGCCTGCCCTGAACTGCCATAACTTTCGCATCCGAGCTCTGAATTGAGCAATCTCAAGCTTGTTGGATTCAGGACGACAAGAGCTATTCAAACTGAACTTCCATAATCATAAGAACGTGCAATTATGAAAACGCAAATGATATAGAGATGTGAGACCTCTTTGAATGAAGAACTAGCAAAAACTCCAACATGTGAACTCCGTTTTCGATAAACTCGAGCTTGTCATAAAGATGACCATAAGCTCTAAAACTCACAAAGAGAACCACCAAACAAGAACAAAGAAAGACGATGCAAGGATGCAAATGGTTTGATCTCTCGATGAACGATACGAACAAGCTACTCACTTGAGAGACCCCTTGACAGTACGACAATCTATCCTAAAATAGAAAACATATCGAGGACAAACCTATACATTGCACATAGTCCACTTGAGCTAGATGATGATGATCTTGACTTCCTCAAGATGGACCACCTTTCTTGATTGCGCTGGCTCGATGAAGACTTGTAAATTGCTCCCCCATACTATTCTATGGGTGAGTCACTCTTCATCACATCTTCACAAGTCCATTGCCACCACAATGGACAGCAAGCTTCAAGCATGATATCTTCATGATGCTCCACTTGAACTTGCACACCGCAATCTTGATGACGATCACCACTTGATGTCATCCTCCATGGGTTGTATGAGATCTTCCTCTTGACGCAAGCCCATGAAACACAACTAACCCCACATAGAACTCTCACAAAGACATGGATTAGTGCACAAAAGCGTAATGGACAATGCATACCATACCATGGGATCACTTGATCCCTTTCGGTACATCATGTACGCTTTGTGTGTTGATCAACTCGATTTACTCTTTGTCTTAGTCTTGATCAACCTTGTGTCTTTATGACCATTCTTTGGATAATACCTTGAATACCACCTTGGTCATCATATAAACTCCTTGAAACCAACAGATGTACTTCAAGAAGTGCATATGGACAAATCCTTCGAATATAGCTTAAGGCAACCATTAGTCCATAGGGATTGCCATCAATTACCAAAACCACATACGGAGGAATATGCTCTAACAACATCATTGTCTTCACCAAATACCTTGTTCTATTTCCTTGACCCTTGTATTTCCTCATTTACATGTTGATGAAATTGAGTGTTGTTGTGTGAAGAATTTGACTAAAGACTTTCTCAATTTTCTCATCTCAAATTCTTCACATCACTTGTTCTTCACCTGCCTATCCTGGCCACACTACTCACGCTAAGTGTTTGTTTCATTCCATCATGATCACCATGCTTTTGTCATGTTACGCTTACGCCTGAGTACTTATTCCACTCCAAGTAGTTCACTACTTAGCAATTTCCTCACAAGGAAATTCCTCGGTGATGAATTCATAAAAATCGCCTATTCACCCCCTCTAGTCGATATAACGCACTTTCACGCTTGTTTGGCTAGAAGGGTAAAGGGAGAACCGATGCGGTTGTACTTCTAGCTCGTCTGGCTAAGTACCTCATCGGAGAAAGACGAAAAATGATTGTCATAATAAGCGAAAACCCATATGCGATCTGATGACAAATATTAATCTAAGAGCCGCTAGGGGTTCACCATGTTATGCAGAAGGTTTGGTGTCATACAAACCAAGTGATAACGGTTTTTACACCTCGGCATATCCAAACATCACAATCTACAAGGGGGCTCTTAATTAGTCCCCGCAGTCAAACTCCTATGGTTAAGTGAAAAAATTAAAGCCACATAGTCTGATTGCCTTGTGTCCTCCTGCACTACCGCCTTCGGGCACCTCTTGAGCTTGCGTTGGTTTTACTTTGAAGAGTAAAGGGTGATGCAGCGAAGTAGATAAGTATTTCCCTCAGTTTGTTGAGAACGAAGGTATCAATCTAGTAGGAGGAACAAACAAGACTCCAATAGTAGTACCTACACAAATAATCAAACACTTGCACCCAACGCTATAAATGGGTTGCCAATCCCTTCAGAGTTATTTGCAAGGATGAGATCTGATAGAGATAGGTATAAAATATTGATAGATCTGAAAGTAAAACTAAAGTAAATAAATTGCAGCAAGGTATTTTTGTATTTTTGGTTTATAGATCTGAAAGTACGATATGGAAAATAGACCCTGGGGCATAGGTTTCACTAGAGGCTTCTCTCATAAAGGAAAATAATATGGTGGGTGAACAAATTACTGTTGAGCAATTTATAGAAAAGCAAATAATCATGAAGATATCCAAGGAAATGATTATGCATATAGGCATCACATCTGTATCAAGTAGTCTGAAGCGATTCTGCATCTAATACTATTACTCCACACATCGACCGACTCGTGCCTGCATCTAGAGTATTAAGTTCATGAAGAACATAGTAACGCATTAAGTAAGATGACATGATGTAGAGGGATAAACTCAAGCAATATGATGAAAAGCCATATTTTTACCCTTGATGGCAACAATACAATATGTGCCTCGCTAACCCTACTATCACTAGGTGAGGACACCGCAAGATTGAACCCAAAACTAAGCACTTCTCCCATTGCAAGAATTATCAATCTAGTTGGCCAAACCAAACAAATAATTCGAACAAACTTTCAAAGATATGAAATCATGCATATAAGAATTCAGAAGAGACTCAAATAATATTCATGGATAATCTAAACATAAACTCACAATTCATCGGATCTCAACAAACACACCGCAAAAGAGTATTACATCGGATAGATCTCGAGGAAGATCATGAAGAACATGGTATTGAAGATCAAAGAGAAAGAATAAGCCATCTAGCTACTAGCTATGGACCCGTAGGTCTGTGGTGAACTACTCACACATCATCAGAGGGACAATGGAGTTGATGTAGATGCTCTCCGTGATCAATTCCCTCTCCAACAGATTACCGGAAAAGGCTCCCAGATTGGATCTCTCGGGAACATAGGCTCCTGGCGGTGTAAAAGTATTCTCATTTCTCTTCTTTGGTGTTTCTGGAATATTTGGGAATTTATAGGACAAGAATTAGGGTTAGGAGACCTACGGGGGGGCCACAAGCCAGGGGGCGCGACCACCCCCCAGAGCGCGCCCTGCAGGCTTGTGGCCTGCCGGCAAGTTCCTTGCCCCGTACTCCAAGTCTGTTGCGTGTCATCTGTTCCACAAAAAATCTTTCCGAAGATTTTATTCCGTTTGGACTCCATTTAATATTCCTTATCTACAATATTTAAAAACATGGAAAAACAGAAACTGGCACTAGGCTCTAGATTAATAGGTTAGTCCCAAAAATAATATAAAACATCATATAAATGCATATAAAATATCCAAAACATATAATATAATAGCATGGAACAATAAAAAATTATAGATACGTTGGAGACGTATCAATAGCATCTATTAGGAGTTGAAGTCGATGAGTGGAAACTTTCAAGTTAAAACGAGCACACATGAGTCAAAATTAAAAAAAAAATAAGACATGGTATACCATGCAAGAAATATAGCTTTATATCATACAAAGATTCAACAACTCATACAGGATAGTGTTTTCATTCATTGATTACATCCTTGGGGCACTAGGCTTTTATTGCCCGAACACCTTCCATAACGTTGGCTAAGTATCTCTCGGGGCGCCTATGTTCTTTTCCACGCGGCGGAGGCATGGTGGACATCTTGGTGGGTTCCACTTTAAGCTAGTGCACCATGGTCCTTGCGAAGGTCATCTGAGCTCCCTCTATGCAGACAGAGTGCTTCATGATGTCAATTTGTGGTCAATTTCTGCACCAGGCCAAAATAGTTGCTTGGCAGCGGCTCTGTTGGCCATAACCTGATGCAGAATCCTTCATTGCCAGCTCTTCCATCTTGTGCAACTTCATCAGTTGTTTCAGCTAATCGGAGACAAGGAGGCGTTGCTTTGGGGCTTGGAATTGCACCCAGAACAACCTTTGCTCGGCATCACCCTCCTTGGATGCATAATGCTTTTAAGCATCGGACGCACTCTTTGAGAGATACGCAAACACGCCTGGAGAATGTTGATACGTCCATTTTACATCATGCTTTTATGTTGATATTTATCGCTTTATAGGCTCTTATTACACTTCACGGTACAATACTTATGCCTTTTCTCTCTTATTTTATAAGGTTTACATGAAGAGGGAGAATGCCGACAGCTGGAATTTTGGTCTGAAAAAGGAGCAAGTTTGAGATACCTATTCTGCACAACTCCAAAAGCCGTGAAAATCAACGAGGAATTATTTTGGAATTTATAAAAAATACTAGACGGAAGAAGTACCAGATGGGAGCCACCAGAAGGCCACAAGCCTGCCACGCGCGGCCTACCCGCCTAGCCGCGCCTAGGTGGCTTGTGGGCCCCCTGTTGCCCCTCTGGCTCCCATCTTTTGCTATAAGGAGGGTTTTGTTTCAGAAAAAATCCGGAGGAGGATTTCGGGAGGAATCGCCGCCGCCATGAGGCGGAACTTGAGCATAACCAATCTAGAGCTCCGGCAGGGCCGTCGTGCTGGGGAAACTTCCCTCCCAGAGGGGGAAATCATCGCCATCGTCATCACCAACACTCCTCTCATCGGAGGGGACTCATCACCATCAACATCTTCATTAGCACCATCTCATCTCCAAACCCTAGTTCATCTCTTGTAACCAAATCTCCATCTCGCGACTCCGATTGGTACTTGTAAGGTTGCTAGTAGTGTTAATTACTCTTTGTAGTTGATGCTAGTTGGATTACTCGGTGGAAGATCATATGTTCAGATCTCTAATGCTATTCAATACCTCTCTGGTCATGAACATAATTATGCTTTGTGAGTAGTCACTTTTGTTCCTGAGGACATGGGATAAGTCTTAATATAAGTAGTCATGTGAATTTGGTATTTGTTCGATATTTTGATGCGTTGTATGTTGTTTTCCTCTAGTGGTGTTATGTGAACGTCGACTACATAACACTTCACCATTATTTGGGCCTAAAGGAAGGCATTGGGAACTAAGTAGATGATGGGTTCCTAGAGTGACAGAAGCTTAAACCCTAGTTTATGCGTTGCTTCGTAAGGGGCTGATTTGGATCCACTTGTTTAATCCTATGGTTAGACTTCGTATTAATTCTTCTTTCATAGTTGAGGATGCTTGCGAGAGGGGTTAATCATAAGTGGGATGTTTTTCCAAGTAAGGGCAGCAGCCAAGCACCGGTCCACCCACATATCAAACTATCAAAGTAGTGAACGCGAATGATATGAACATGATGAAAACTAGCTTGACAGAAATTCCCATCTGTCCTCGGGAGCGCTTTACCTCATATAAGAGTTTGTCCAGGCTTGTCCCTTGCTACAAAAGGGATTTGGCCACTTTGCAGCACCTTTGTTACTATTGTTACTTGCTACTTGCTACGAATCATCTTACCACACAACTATCTGTTACCGATAATTTCAGTGTCTGTAGATAATACCTTGCTGGAAACCACTTGTCAGTTCCTTCTGCTCCTCGTTGGGTTCGACACTCTTACTTATAGAAAGGACTATGATAGATCCCCTATACTTGTGGGTCATCAAGACTCTTTTCTGGCGCCGTTGCCGGGGAGTGAAGCGCCTTTCGTAAGTGGAATTTGGTAAGGAAACATTTATATAGTGTGCTGAAATTTATTGTCACTTGTCACTATGGAAACTAATCCTTTGAGGAGCTTGTTCGGGGTATCTTCACCTCGAATGGAAGCACAAGGAGTTGCTCCTCAACCTGCTGCACCTACTGAAAATATTTGTTATGAAATTCCTTCGGGTATGCTAGAGAAACTGTTGGCTAATCCTTTTTGAGGAGATGGAACATCACATCCCGACTTGCATCTAAGCTATGTAGATGAAGTTTGTGGTTTATTTAAGCTTGCAGGTTTGCCCAAGGATGAGGTCAATAAGAAGGTATTTCCCTTATCTTTGAGGGATAAAGCATTGACATGGTATAGGCTATGTGATGATATTGGATCACGGAACTACAACCGATTGAAATGGGAATTTCATCAAAAGTTTTATCCTATGCATTTGGTACATCGTGATCGGAATTATATCTATAATTTTTGGCCTCGTGACAGAAAAAGTATCGCTCAATCTTGGGGGAGGCTTAAATCAATGTTATATTCATGCCCCAACCATGAGCTCTCGATAGAAATTATTATTCAGAACTTTTATGCTCGGCTTTCTCATGATAATCGCACCATGCTTGACACTTCTTGTACCGGTTCTTTTATGAAGAGAGATATTGATTTCAAATGGAATTTATTGGAAAGAATTAAACGCAACTCTGAAGATTGGGAGTTTTATGAAGGTAAGGAGTCAGGTATGAATCTTAAGTTCGATTGCGTTAAATCCTTTGTTGAAACAAATATATTTTGTGATTTTAGCGCTAAACATGGACTTGACTCTGAGATAGTAGCTTCATTATGTGAATCATTTGCTGCTCATATTAATCTCCCTAAAGAGAAGTGGTTTAAATGTCATCCTCCTTTAGAAGTCAATGTAGTTAAACCCAATCCAGTTGAAGAGAAAGTCATTGCTTATAATGATCCTATTGTTCCTAGTGCTTACATTGAGAAACCACCCTTCCCTGTTAGAATAAAGGATCATTCTAAAGCTTCAACTGTGATACGTAGGGGCTACATTAGAACAGCTACACCCCCTGAGAAAATTAGAGTTGAACCTAGCATTGCTATTATCAAAGATCTCCTGTCCGACAATGTTGATGGCCATGATATTCACTTCTGTGAAGATGCTGCTAGAATTGCTAAACCTCATGCTAGAGACAAACATAGGCATGTCGTTGGCACGCCTATTGTTTCTGTTAAGATAGGAGATCATTGTTATCATGGTTTATGTGACGTGGGTGCTAGTGTTAGTGCAATACCTCAATCTTTATATGATGAAATTAAAGACGAGATGGAACCTACTGATGTCACTATTCAGCTTCCCAATAGAGATACTATCTGCCCTTTGGGAATTGTTAGAGATGTTGAAGTCTTGTGTGGTAAAACTAAGTATCCTGCTGATTTTCTCGTTCTTGCTACCACACAAGATAGTTTTTGTCCCATCATATTTGGCAGACCTTTCCTCAATACTATCAATGCTCATATTGACTGTGAGAAGCAAACTGTCACTGTTGGCTTTGAAGGTGTGTCACATGAGTTCAATTTCTCCAAGTTCGGTAGACAACCTCATGAAAAAGAGTTGTCTAGTAAGGATGAAATTATTGCCCTAGCTTCTATTGTTGTGCCACCTATTGATCCTTTAGAGCAATACTTGCTTGAGCATGAAAATGATATGCATATGGATAAAAGGAATGAGATAGATAGAGTTATCTTTGAACACCATCCTATCCTTAAGAATAATTTGCATGTTGAACTGCTTGGAGATCCACCCCCACCAAAGGGTAATCCTGTGTTCGAGCTTAAACAGCTACCTGATACTCGTAAGTATGCCTATCTTGATGAAAAAGAGATATATCTTGTTATTATTAGTGCTAGCCTTTCAGAGCATGAAGAAAAGAAGTTATTAAAAACTCTAAGGAAGCAACGTGCTGCTATTGGATATACTCTTGATGATCTTAAGGGCATTAGTCCCACTCTATGCCAGCACAAAATTAAAACCAATCCTGACTCCAAACCAGTTGCTGATCATCAACGGAGATTAAATCCTAAGATGAAAGAGGTAGTAAGAAAAGAAATACTAAAGTTCCTGGAAGAAGGTATTATCTATCATGTTGCGAATAGAGATTGGGTAAGTCCGGTGCATTACGTCCCTAAGAAGGGAGGTATTACCGTTGTCCCTAATGATAAAGATGAATTGATCCCACAGAGGATTATTACTGGCTATAGGATGGTGATTGATTTTAGGAAATTGAATAAAGCCACCAGGAAAGATCATTACCCCTTGCCATTTATTGACCAAATGCTAGGAAGATTGTCTAAACACACACAGTTCTACTTTCTAGATGGTTATTCTGGTTCCTCCCAAATACCTGTTGCACAATCTGATCAGGAGAAAACCACTTTTACCTGCCCTTTCGGTACCTTTGCTTACAAACGTATGCCTTTTGGCTTATGTAATGCACTTGCTACCTTTCAAAGATCTATGATGGCTATATTTTCTGACTTCTGTGAAAAGATTGTTGAGGTTTTCATGGTTGACTTCTCCGTTTACGGGTCTTCTTTTGATGATTGCCTCAGCAACCTTGATCGAGTTTTGCAGAGATGTAAAGATACTAACCTTGTCTTGAATTGGGAGAAGTGCCACTTTATGGTTAATGAAGGCAACGTCTTAGGAAATATAATTTCTGAAAGAGGTATTGAAGTAGATAAGGCTAAGGTTGATGCGATCGAGAAAATGCCATGCCCCTACAGATATCAAAGGTATAAGAAGTTTCCTTGGTCATGCTGGTTTCTATAGAAGGTTCATTAAAGACTTCTCTAGGATTTCTAGGCCTCTCACCAATCTCTTGCAGAAGGATATTCCTTTTGTTTTTACGATGATTGTGAGGAAGCATTTGAAATACTTTAGAAGGCCTTGATAACTGCACCTATTGTTCAACCACCTGATTGGAACTTACCGTTTGAAATTATGTGTGATCCTAGTGATTATGATGTTGGTGTTGTTATGGGACAAAGAGTTGACAAGAAATTGAATGTTATTCATTATGCTAGTAAAACTCTAGACAGTGCCCAAAGAAACTATGCTACTACTGAAAAGGAATTTTTAGCAGTCGTGTTTGCATGTGAAAAGTTCAGATCTTACATTGTTGATTCACCGGTTACTATTCACACTGATCATGATGCTATTAAGTACCTCATGGAAAAGAAAGATGCTAAACCTAGACTTATCAGATGGGTTCTCTTGCTACAAGAATTTGATTTGCCTGTTGTTGATAGGAAGGGTGCTGAGAACCCCGTAGCAGATAACTTGTCTAGGTTGGAGAATGTTCTTGATGACCCACAACCTATTGATGATAGCTTTCCTGATGAGAAATTGAATGTCAGCAATGCTTCACGTAGTACACCGTGGTATGCTAATTATGCAAATTATATCTTTGCCAAATATATACCACCTAGTTTCACATACCAGCAAAAGAAGAAATTCTTCTTTGATTTGAGACATTACTTTTGGGATGATCCTCACCTTTATAAGGAAGGAGTAGATGGTGTTATTAGACGTTGTGTACCTGAGCATGAACAGGGACAGATCGTATAGAAGTGTCACTCCGAGGCTTACGGAGGACACCATGCGGGAGATAGAACTGCACACAAGGTATTGCAATCAGGTTTCTATTGGCCTACTCTCTTCAAGGATGCCCGTAAGTTTGTCTTGTCTTGTGATGAATGTCAAAGAATAGGTAATATCAGTAAACGTCAGGAAATACCTATGAATTATTCACTTGTCATTGAACCATTTGATGTTTGGGGTTTTGATTATATGGGACCTTTTCCAAAGTCCAACGGGTATACTCATATCCTAGTTGTTGTTGATTACATTACTAAGTGGGTAGAGGCTATCCCAACTAGTAGTGTTGATTACAACATCTCTATTAGGATGCTTAAAGAAGTTATTTTCCCTAGATTTGGAGTCCCTAGATATCTAATGACTGATGGTGGTTCACATTTCATTCATGGTGCCTTCCGTAAAACGCTTGCTAAGTACGATGTCAATCATAGAATTGCATCTCCCTATCATCCTCAATCGAGTGGTCAAGTAGAGCTAAGTAATAGAGAGATTAAATTAATTCTGCAAAAGACTGTTAATAGGTCTAGAAAGAATTGGTCTAAGAAGCTTGTTGATGCACTGTGGGCTTATAGAACTGCTTATAAGAATCCCATGGGCATGTCTCTGTACAAAATGGTTTACGGTAAAGCATGTCATTTACCTCTTGAACTAGAGCATAAGGCTTATTGGGCAATCAAAGAGCTCAACTTTGATTTCAAACTTGCTGGTGAGAATAGGTTATTTGATATTAGCTCACTTGATGAATGGAGAACTCAGGCATATGAAAATGCCAAGTTGTTCAAAGAACAAGTTAAGAGGTGGCATGATAAAAGGATACAAAAACGTGAGTTCAATGTAGGTGATTATGTCTTTCTATACAATTCTCGTTTAAGATTTTTGCAGGCAAGCTTCTCTCTAAATGGGAAGGTCCTTACATTGTTGAGGAAGTATATCGTTCCGGTGCCATCAAGATTAACAACACGGAAGGTAATTTTCCGAGAGTAGTCAATGGGCAAAGAATCAAGCATTATATCTCACGTACTCCCATAAATGTTCAAAGCAATATGATTAATATCATAACTCCGAAGGAGTACATAAGGGATATTTATCAGCCTGTTTCAAACTCCAAAAATGAAGAGGTATGTGATTCGGTAAGTAAACCGACTCCAAAACTTTTCCAGTAGAATTTTTTCTCCGTTTTGGATTTTTTAGAAAAATAGAAAATTTTAAAGTAGTCCGGAAAGCGCACGAGGAGGCAACAAGCCTGCCAGGCGCGGCCTCCCCCCCCTGGTCGCGCCTGGGTGGCTTGTGGGCACCTCGTGTGCCTCCCGGACTCTGTTTTCTTGCAGAGTACTCCTTTTGGTCGGGAAAAATTCATTATATATTCTCCCGGAAGGTCTGACCCTCGTATCGCGCAAATATCCTCTGTTTTCGTTTCGAGCCTATTTTTGCCGCAGATTTAGGGCAAGGATGTCGTCTCAGGAATCTGTCGGGGAGAATGATCTCCCTCGAGTCTATGAAGAAGTAAATGCTGATCTGAAAAGAATGGAGGTCATGGAGGCCAAGGAAAGGCTGCTTGAAGAAACTAAGGGCAAAACTAAGGAGGAGAATCCGGCGTTGGACGAAGGGCAATATGTGCTCAACAAGGAAGAAGCTGAGGAAGAGGATTTTCTTCAACCCTATCTCCACCTTTTACCCCCATCCCTGATCGAACTCTTGAGGTTATGTGAAATAACTTGTGTTCGTAATACTTATCTCACCCGTGAAGTTGTTTTGCTGGAGAAACATATCACAGAGCTCCAAGGTATAAATCAAATATTGATGGCCCTCTTGGAATCAAAAGACAAGACAACTCCACCACCATCACCTTCGAAGGAAGACAATTAAGCACGGGTATGGGCAATCCCCTTGGCTTGTGCCAAGCTTGGGGGAGTTGCTCCGGTATCGTATCACCATCACATCTTTTGCCTTTACCTTTTTCTTAGTTCGTTCCTTTTCAGTTTTATCTTTTTCTAGTAGAATAAAGTTCTTAGTATGTTCTAGGCTTGAGTTTTGCTTTGTGTTACCGCCTATGTATTCGAGCTCGTGAGTCATATAATAAAGAGTGTTTTAGTTAAGGGTCTTGCCTCATGCCATGATCTAAAGAAAAGAATAATAAAAGAACGAAAGCATGAAAGATCATGTAATGATCTTATGGGAAGTGATGACTTCACATATAAAAAGAATGTTGATTGAAACTTGTTGTAGGTGGACAAACGTAGATCTTGGTCATTGTTGCAATTAATAGGAAGTAATAAAGAAAGAGAGGTTCACATATAAATATATCATCTTTGACACTGTCTATGATTGTGAACACTCATTAAACTATTACATGCTTAGAAGTAGATGTTGGACAAGGAAGACAACATAATGAATTATGTTTGCTTGGTTCCGAACAATGTTATATGACTAGAGATCCCTTAGCATGTGACGCTTGCTTCCACCTCATACCAGCCAAAACTTCTGCACTAAGTAGAGATACTACTTGTGCATCCATAAACCTTCAACCCAGTTTTGCCATGAGAGTCCACCATACCTACCTATGGATTGAATAAGATCCCTCAAGTAAGTTGTCATCGGTGCAAGCAATAAAAATTGCTCCCTAAATATGTATGATCTATTAGTGTGTGGAAAATAAGCTTTGTACGAACCTGTGATGAGGAAGACATAAAAGCGACAGACTGCATAATAAAGTTCTTTATCACATGAGGCAATATAAAGTGACGTTCCTTCACACTAAGAGGTCACACATCCAAACTTCAAAAACGCATGACAACCTCTGCTTCCCTCTGCGAAGGGCCTATCTTGTACCTTTACTTTTTTTCCTTAAAAGAGTCATGGTGATCGACACGAATTCCTTATTTCGCCTTTATCTTGGCTAACGTCATGTGCTAGGGAAAGATCTATATTCATATGTCAACTTGGAAGTAAGTATTCATGAATTATTATTGTTGACATTACCCTTGAGGTAAGTAGTTGGGAGGCGAAACTATTAGCCCCTATCTTTCTCTGTGTCCAACTGAAACTTTGATCTCATGAGTACCACATGAGTTTTCGCAATTGTAGAAGACGAAAGGATGATTGAGTATGTGGATTTGCTTTACAAGCTCTTATTTGACTCTTTCTCATGTTATGATAAATTGCAATTGCTTCAATGACTAAAGGCTATTGGTTGTTAATTCTCAATAAGGTTCTCGATCCATACTTTACTTTGTGAAGGAATTGTCACTTCAGCATAAGAGATTATATGACGATATTGTTGTTCTAATTATGATCATGATGCCTGCATGTCCGTATTTTGTTTTACCGCCACCACTATCTCTAAACATGTGGGCATATTTATTGATATCGGCTTCCGCTTGAGGACAAGCGAGGTCTAAGCTTGGGGGAGTTGATACGTCCATTTTGCATCATGCTTTATGTTGATATTTATCGCTTTATGGGTTGTTATTACACTTCATGGTACAATACTTATGCCTTTTCTCTCTTTTTTTATAGGTTTTACATGAAGAGGGAGAATGCCGGCAGCTGGAGCAAGTTTGAGATACCTATTCTGCGCAACTCCAAAAGCCGTGAAAATCAACGAGGAATTATTTTGGAATTTATAAAAAATACTAGACGGAAGAAGTACCAGAGGGGAGCCACCAGGTGGCCACAAGCCTGCCAGGCGCGGCCTACCCCCCTGGCCGCGCCTAGGTGGCTTGTGGGCCCCATGTTGCCCCTCTGGCTCCCATATTTTGCTATAAGGAGGGTTTTGTTTCAGAAAAAATCAGGAGGAGGCTTTCGGGAGGAATCGCCGCCGCCACGAGGCGGAACTTGAGCAGAACCAATCTAGAGCTCCGGCAGGGTCGTCCTGTCGGGGAAACTTCCCTCCCGGAGGGGGAAATCGTCGCCATCGTCATCATGAACACTCCTCTCATCAGAGGGGACTCATCACCATCAACATCTTCATCAGGACCATCTCATCTCCAAACCCTAGTTCATCTCTTGTAACCAAATCTCTGTCTTGCGACTCCGATTGGTACTTGTAAGGTTGCTAGTAGTGTTAATTACTCTTTGTAGTTGATGCTAGTTGGATTACTCGGTGGAAGATCATATGTTCAGATCTCTAATGCTATTCAATATCTCTTTGGTCATGAACATAATTATGCTTTGTGAGTAGTCACTTTTGTTCCTCGGGACATGGGATAAGTCTTGCTATAAGTAGTCATGTGAATTTGGTATTCGTTCATTATTTTGATGTGTTGTATGTTGTTTTTCCTCTTGTGGTGTTATGTGAACGCCGACTACATAACACTTCACCATTATTTGGGCCTAGAGGAAGGCATTGGGAAGTAATAAGTAGATGATGGGTTGCTAGAGTGACAGAAGCTTAAACCCTAGTTTATGCGTTGCTTCGTAAGGGGCTGATTTGGATCCACTAGTTTAATGCTATGGTTAGACTTTGTCTTAATTCTTCTTTCATAGTTGCGGATGCTTGCGAGAGGGGTTAATCATAAGTGGGATGTTTGTCCAAGTAAGGGCAGCACCCAAGCACCGGTCCACCCACATATCAAACTATCAAAGTAGCGAACGCGAATCATATGAACATGATGAAAACTAGCTTGACAGAAATTCCCATGTGTCCTCGGGAGCGCTTTACCTCATATAAGAGTTTGTCCAGGCTTGTCCCTTGCTACAGAAGGGATTGGGCCACTTTGCTGCACCTTTGTTACTATTGTTACTTGCTACTTGCTATGAATCATCTTACCACACAACTATCTGTTACCGATAATTTCAGTGTCTGCAGAGAATACCTTGTTGGAAACCACTTGTCAGTTCCTTCTGCTCCTCGTTGGGTTCGACACTCTTACTTATCAAAAGGACTACGATAGGTACCCTACACTTGTGGATCATGAAATGCCATACTCGAGTAAGCAACGCAAATCTTTTTCCGCCAAAAATACAATGCAGTAAATATCTCGTACCATCCACAATCTTCTTGATCTAGTGGATCTCCTTTTGATAGTTGTGTGCCTCCTTCCGCGCATCTTGAAGCGATGGGGTTGCAGAGGACAACTTGGAAGATGTTTCCTAATTTTTCTGCTCAAGGGCCTCACATTTCGTGATGGCATCCTTGAGCTTTTGTTGTACCTCACTAACGCCGGCCTCGTGCTTGTCACTGACAAACCTCACCGTCAACAGTTCGACAACCACTTGTTCAGTTGTCGCCTTCTGTTCAGCAACCTCTTGCCTTGCTTTACTCAGCTCAGCTTTGAGCTTCTCGACCTCCGCGGCAGCAGCTATAGTTGTCATGCAAATAATTCGCATTTAAGGATACAAATAAGAATTACTCACTTTGATGAGAAAATTAATGTTAAATAGCCCACTTCGGACTTACCTTGTGCGTCGTCAAACCGCTTGTTCAAAAGGTCGAGATCTTCTTCGGAGCTCTGCAACTTCCAGTTCATTTCCTCCATCTCTACGGAGTTGGGGGCCGATGCCGAGCACGACGCCTGCAAAAATGCGTGTTAAACTCTCAAGTTATCAGATTTTTTGAAATCCTCTGCTAGGTTCTTTTCATCATCCTATCAGAGTCTTGGGGGCTATGGTTCACTCTTTACAACTATCTGTGTGTGTTTTCCCTACTACTTTGACCCCGCATGAGTTTTTTAAACTCACACACGGCTCGGGGGTTACCAAATATAGGGGTTGATTATAAACCCATAAAAACACAATTACTTTGTAACAAATAGATTGTGATTCACCTTGAAGCCTGTCAGAAGGATCGAATGCTTTGTAGAACTGCACTCAGAAGAGTGCGGTGTTCTTGAGGGATGGAAGAGTCATTTAGACCGTCCTCCATCATGGCCGACCACCCGGATTGAGGCCATTCTGTTGTGAACGGCTATGGGTGCGGCATTGCAGTTTCCCTTTGCGGAGAAACTATTGCAGATGGTTCCGGAGGTTGAAAGGTCTCCGGAATTGTCTTCGAAGGAGATCCGGAGTGTCCGGGCCCTCCTTCCTGTTGGGGAACGTCGCATGGGAAACAAAAAATTTCCTACGCGCACGAAGACCTATCATGGTGATGCCCATCTACGAGAGGGGATGAGTGATCTACGTACCCTTGTAGACCGTACAGCAGAAGCGTTAGTGAACGCGGTTGATGTAGTGGAACGTCATCACGTCCCTCGATCCGCCCCGCGAACAATCCCGCGATCAGTCCCACGATCTAGTACCGAACGGACGGCACCTCCGCGTTCAGCACACGTACAGCTCGACGATGATCTCGGCCTTCTTGATCCAGCAAGAGAGACGGAGAGGTAGAAGAGTTCTCTGGCAGCGTGACGGCGCTCCGGAGGTTGGTGATGACCTTGTCTCAGCAGGGCTCCGCCCGAGCTCCGCAGAAACGCGATCTAGAGGAAAAACCGTGGAGGTATGTGGTCGGGCTGCCGTGGAAAAGTCGTCTCAAATCAGCCCTAAAACCTCCGTATATATAGGTGGGAGAGAGGGGACCTTGCCTTGGGGCTCAAGGAGCCCCAAGGGGGTCGTCTGATCCAAGGGGGGAAGGTCTCCCCCCCCCCCAAACCGAGTTGGACTTGGTTTGGTGGGTGGGAGTCCTTCCTTCCCTTCCCACCTCCTCTTTTTTTTCTCTTTGATTTTTCTTCCAATGCGCATAGGGCCCTTTTGGGCTGTCCCACCAGCCCACTAAGGGCTGGTGCGCCACCCTCAAGGCCTATGGGCTTCCCCGGGGTGGGTTGCCCCCCCCCCCCCCCCGTGAACTCCCGGAACCCATTCGTCATTCCCGGTACATTCCCAGTAACTCCGAAAACCTTCCGGTAATCAAATGAGGTCATCCTATATATCAATCTTCGTTTCCGGACCATTCCGGAAACCCTCGTGACGTCCGTGATCTCATCTGGGACTCCGAACAACATTCAGTAACCAACCATATAACTCAAATACGCATAAAACAACGTCGAACCTTAAGTGTGCAGACCCTGCGGGTTCGATAACTATGTAGACATGACCCGAGAGACTCCTCGGTCAATATCCAATAGCGGGACCTGGATGCCCATATTGGATCCTACATATTCGACGAAGAACTTATCGTTTGAACCTCAGTGCCAAGGATTCATATAATCCCGTATGTCATTCCCTTTGTCCTTCGGTATGTTACTTGCCCGAGATTCGATCGTTAGTATCCGCATACCTATTTCAATCTCGTTTACCGGCAAGTCTCTTTACTCGTTCCGTAATACAAGATCCCGTAACTTACACTAAGTCACATTGCTTGCAAGGCTTGTGTGTGATGTTGTATTACCGAGTGGGCCCCGAGATACCTCTCCGTCACACGGAGTGACAAATCCCAGTCTTGATCCATACTAACTCAACGAACACCTTCGGAGATACATGTAGAGCATCTTTATAGTCACCGAGTTACGTTGCGACGTTTGATACACACAAAGTATTCCTCCAGTGTTAGTGAGTTATATGATCTCATGGTCATAGGAACAAATACTTGACACGCAGAAAACAGTAGCAACAAAATGACACGATCAACATGCTACGTCTATTAGTTTGGGTCTTAGTCCATCACGTGATTCTCCTAATGACGTGATCCAGTTATCAAGCAACAACACCTTGTTCATAATCAGAAGACACTGACTATCTTTGATCAACTGGCTAGCCAACTAGAGGCTTGCTAGGGACAGTGTTTTGTCTATGTATCCACACATGTAAATGAGTCTTCATTCAATACAATTATAGCATGGATAATAAACGATTATCTTGATACAGGAATTATAATAATAACTATATTCATTATTGCTTCTAGGGCATAATTCCAACAGTCTCCCACTTGCACTAGAGTCAATAATCTAGCCCTCACATCATCATGCGAATTACATTGTAATAAATCTAACACCCATACAGTTCTGGTGTTGATCATGCTTTGGCCGTGGAAGAGGTTTAGTCAACGGGTCTGCTACATTCAGATCTGTGTGCACTTTGCATATATTTACGTCCTCTCCTTCGACGTGGTCGCGGATGAGGTTGAAGCGTCGTTTGATGTGTCTGGACTTCTTGTGAAACCGTGGTTCCTTTGCTAAGGCAATGGCACTCGTGTTGTCACAGAACAAGGTTATTGGATTCAGTGCGCTTGGCACCACTCCAAGATCCGTCATGAACTGCTTCATCCAGACACCCTCCTTAGCTGCCTCCGAGGCAGCCATGTACTCCGCTTCACATGTAGAATCTGCTACGACGCTTTGCTTGGAACTGCACCAGCTTACCGCACCCCCATTAAGAATAAATACGTATCCGGTTTGCGACTTAGAGTCGTCGGATCCGTGTCAAAGCTTGCATCGACGTAACCTTTTACGGCGAGCTCTTCGTCACCTCCATACACGAGAAACATCTCCTTAGTCCTTTTCAGGTACTTCAGGATATTCTTGACCGCTGTCCAGTGATCCACTCCTGGATTACTCTGGAACCTACCTGCCATACTTATGGCCAGGCTAACATCCGGTCTAGTGCACAGCATTGCATACATGATAGAACCTATGGCTGAAGCATAGGGGACGGAGCGCATATGCTCTCTATCTTCATCAGTTGCTGGGCACTGAGTCTTACTCAATCTCGTACCTTGTAAAACTGGCAAGAACCCTTTCTTGGACTGTTCCATTTTGAACCTCTTCAAAACTTTATCAAGGTATGTGCTTTGTGAAAGTCCTATCAGGCGTTTTTATCTATCCCTATAGATCTTAATGCCTAGAATGTAAGCAGCTTCTCCTAGGTCCTTCATAGAGAAACTTTTATTCAAGTAATCCTTTATGCTCTCCAAAAACTCCACGTTGTTTCCAATCTGCAATATGTCATCCACATATAATATTAGAAACGCCACAGAGCTCCCACTCACTTTCTTGTAAATACAAGATTCTCCAACCACTTGTATAAACCCAAATGCTTTGATCACCTCATCAAAGCATTTGTTCCAACTCCGAGATGCTTGCACCAGTCCATAAATGGATCGCTGGAGCTTGCACACCTTGTTAGCATTCTTAGGATCGACAAAACCTTCGGGTTGCATCATATACAATTCTTCCTTAAGGAAACCGTTAAGGAACGCCGTTTTGACATGCATCTGCCAGATTTCATAATCGAAAAATGCAGCTATTGCTAACATGATTCTGACGGACTTAAGCATCGCTACGGGTGAGAATGTCTCATCGTAGTCAACTCCTTGAACTTGTGAAAAACCCTTTGCCACAAGTCGAGCTTTATAAACGGTTACATTATCGTCAGCGTCAACCCCTTGCCCTGCGCCACCATCCAGAGGGACGAGAGGTTCGACAACCTCGTCAAGTTCTATCTTCCTCCCACTCAATTCTCTCGAGAGAAACTCCTTCTCGAGAAAAGCTCTGTTTTTAGCAACAAACACTTTGCCCTCGGATTTGAGATAGAAGGTGTACCCAACTGTCTCCTTTGGGTAACCTATGAAGACGCACTTTTCTGCTTTGGGTTCCAGCTTTTCAGGCTGAAGCTTTTTGACATAAGCATCACATCCCCAAACTTTAAGAAACAACAACTTTGGCCTTTTGCCATACCATAGTTCATATGGTGTCGTCTCAACGGATTTTGATGGTGCCCTATTTAAAGTGAATGCGGCTGTTTCTAATGCATAACCCCAAAACGATAATGGCAAATCGGTAAGAGACATCATAGATCGCACCATCTCTAATAAAGTACGATTACGATGTTCGGACACACCATTACGTTGTGGTGTTCCAGGCGGTGTTAACTGTGAAACAATTCCACATTGTCTTAAGTGAGCACCAAACTCGAAACTCAGATATTCACCCCCACGATCAGACCGTAGGAACTTGATCTTCTTGTTACGATGATTTTCAACTTCACTCTGAAATTGCTTGAACTTTTCAAATGTTTCAGACTTGTGCTTCATCAAGTAGACATAACCATATCTACTCAAATCGTCAGTGAAGGTGAGAAAATAACGATATCCGCCGCGTGCCTCTACGCTCATCGGACCACACACTTCGGTATGTATGATTTCCAACAAGTCACTTGCACGCTCCATTGTTCCGGAGAACGGAGTCTTAGTCATCTTGCCCATGAGGCATGGCTCGCACGTGTCAAGTGAATCAATGTCAAGTGACTCCAAAAGTCCATCAGCATGGAGTTTCTTCATGCGCTTTACACCAATATGACCTAAGCGGCAGTGCCACAAAAATATGGCGCTATCATTGTTAACTCTAACTCTTTTGGTCTCAATGTTATGTATGTGTGTATCGCTATCAAGATTCAATATGAACAATCCTCTCACATTAGGTGCATGACCATAAAAGATGTTACTCATAGAAATAGAACAACCATTATTCTCTGACTTAAAAGAGTAACCGTCTCGCAATAAACAAGATCCAGATATAATGTTCATGCTCAACGCAGGCACTAAATAACAATGATTTAAGTTCATAACTAATCCTGATGGTAGCTGAAGTGAAACTGTGCCGACGGCGATTGCATCAACCTTGGAACCATTTCCTACGCGCATCGTCACTTCATCTTTCGCCAGCCTTCGTCTATTCCGCAATTCCTGTTTTGAGTTGCAAATATGAGCAACAGAACCGGTATCGAATACCCAGGCACTACTACGAGAGCCGGTTAAGTACACATCAATAACTTGTATATCAAATATACCTGATTTTTCTTTGGCCGCCTTCTTATCTGCCAGATACTTGGGGCAATTGCGCTTCCAATGACCCATACCCTTGCAATAGTAACACTCCGTTTCAGGCTTAGGTCCAGCTTTGGGTTTCTTCATCGGATTGGCAACAGGCTTGTCGCTCTTCTTTGAATTACCCTTCTTTCCTTTGCCGTTTCTCTTGAAACTAGTGGTCTTATTCACCATCAACACTTGATGCTCTTTACGGAGTTCAGACTCTGCGACTTTCAGCATCGCAAACAACTCGCCGGGAGACTTGTTCATCCCTTGCATGTTGTAGTTCAACACAAAGCCTTTATAGCTTGGCGGCAGTGATTGAAGGATTCTGTCAGTGATAGCCTCTTGCGGGAGTTCAATCCCCAGCTCAGCTAGACGGTTTGAGTACCCAGACATTTTGAGCACATGTTTACTGACAGACGAGTTCTCCTCCATCTTGCAAGCATAGAATTTATCGGAGGTCTCATACCTCTCGATCCGGGCGTTCTTCTGAAAGATAAACTTCAACTCCTGGAACATCTCAAATGCTCCATGACGCTCAAAGCGACGTTGAAGTCCCGGTTCTAAGCCATACAAGACTGCACATTGAACTACTGAGTAGTCCTCCTTACGTGCTAACCAAGCGTTCTTAACATCCTGATCAGCCGTAGCAGGTGGTTCATCTCCTAGCGCAGCATTCAGGACATAATCCTTCTTCCCAGCTTGTAAGATTAGCTTAAGATTACGAGCCCAGTCTACAAAGTTGCTTCCATCATCTTTCAACTTAGCTTTCTCTAGGAACGCATTAAAATTCAGGGTGACTGTCGCGTGAGCCATGATCTACAACACAAATATATTCAAAGTGGACTTAGACTATGTTCAAGATAATTAGAGTTTAACTTAATCAAATTATTCGCTAAACTCCCACTCAAAAAGTACATCTCTCTAGTCATTTGAGTGGTTCATGATCCACTTACACTAGCTCAAGTCCGATCATCACGTGAGTTGAGTATAGTTTCAGTGGTAAGCATCCCTATGCTAATCATATCATCTATATGATTCATGATCGACCTTTCGGTCTCATGTGTTCTGAGGCCATGTCTGCACATGCTAGGCTCGTCAAGCTTAACCCGAGTGTTTCGCGTGCGCAACTGTTTTGCACCCGTTGTATGTGAACGTTGAGTCTATCACACCCGATCATCACGTGGTGTCTCGAAACGACGAACTGTAGCAACGGTGCACAGTCGGGGAGAATACAATTTCGTCTTGAAATTTTAGTGAGAGATCACCTCATAATGCTACCATCGTTCTAAGCAAAATAAGGTGCATAAAAGGATTAACATCACATGCAATTCATAAGTGACATGATATGGCCATCATCACGTGCTTCTTGATCTCCATCACCAAAGCACCGGCACGATCTTCTTGTCACCGGCGCCACACCATGATCTCCATCAACGTGTCGCCATCGGGGTTGTCGTGCTACTCATGCTATTACTACTAAAGCTACATCCTAGCAAAATAGTAAACGCATCTGCAAGCACAAACGTTAGTATAAAGACAACCCTATGGCTCCTGCCGGTTGCCGTACCATCGACGTGCAAGTCGATATTATCTATTACAACATGATCATCTCATACATCCAATATATCACATCACATCGTTGGCCATATCACATCACAAGCATACCCTGCAAAAACAAGTTAGACGTCCTCTAATTTTGTTGTTGCATGTTTTACGTGGTGACCACGGGTATCTAGTAGGATCGCATCTTACTTACGCAAACACCACAACGGAGATATATGAGTTGCTATTTAACCTCATCCAAGGACCTCCTCGGTCAAATCCGATTCAACTAAAGTTGGAGAAACCGACACTTGCCAGTCATCTTTGAGCAACGGGGTTACTCGTAGCGATGAAACTAGTCTCTCGTAAGCATACGAGTAATGTCGGTCCAAGCCGCTTCAATCCAACAATACCGTGGAATCAAGAAAAGACTAAGGAGGGCAGCAAAACGCACATCACCGCCCACAAAAACTTTTGTGTTCTACTCGAGAAGACACCTACGCATGAACCTAGCTCATGATGCCACTGTTGGTGAACGTCGCATGGGAAACAAAAAAATTCCTACGCGCACGAAGACCTATTATGGTGATGCCCATCTACGAGAGGGGATGAGTGATCTACGTACCCTTGTAGACCGTACAGCAGAAGCGTTAGTGAACGCGGTTGATGTAGTGGAACGTCCTCACGTCCCTCGATCCGCGCCGCGAACAATCCCGCAATCAGTCCCACGATCTAGTACCGAACGGACGGCACCTCCGCGTTTAGCACACGTACAGCTCGACGATGATCTCGGCCTTCTTGATCCAGCAAGAGAGACGGAGAGGTAGAAGAGTTCTCCGGCAGCGTGACGGCGCTCCGGAGGTTGGTGATGACCTTGTCTCAGCAGGGCTCCGCCCGAGCTCCGTAGAAACGCGATCTAGAGGAAAAACCGTGGAGGTATGTGGTCGGGCTGCCGTGGAAAAGTCGTCTCAAATCAGCCCTAAAACCTCCGTATATATAGGTGGGAGAGAGGGGACCTTGCCTTGGGGCTCAAGGAGCCCCAAGGGGGTCGACCGAGCCAAGGGGGGAAGGTCTCCCCCCCCCCCCAAACCGAGTTGGACTTGGTTTGGTGGGTGGGAGTCCTTCCTTCCCTTCCCACCTCCTCTTTTTTTTCTTTCTCTTTGATTTTTCTTCCAATGCGCATAGGGCCCTTTTGGGTTGTCCCACCAGCCCACTAAGGTCTGGTGCGCCACCCTCAAGGCCTATGGGCTTCCCCAGGGTGGGTTGCCCCCCCCCCCCGGTGAACTCCCGGAACCCATTCGTCATTCCCGGTACATTCCCGGTAACTCCGAAAACCTTCCGGTAATCAAATGAGGTCATCCTATATATCAATCTTCGTTTCCGGACCATTCCGGAAACCCTCGTGACGTCTGTGATCTCATCCGGGACTTCGAACAACATTCGGTAACCAACCATATAACTCAAATACGCATAAAACAACGTCGAACCTTAAGTGTGCAGACCGTGCGGGTTCGAGAACTATGTAGACATGACCCGAGAGACTCCTCGGTCAATATCCAATAGCGGGACCATCGATAACCGAACTATTACCGGCTAAATGTAAGAAGGGGAGAGCTCGCCCCACAAGTCGAAGACTTTGGACACATGAAGTAAATGGGGGTCAAGACTATGGCGTTAAAGGCCAGTTCGGGGGCTACTAAGGGAGTCCGGAACTAAGGGATCCTCGGACCACTTACCTATTTCTATGGGTCGGACTCCTGGGTCGTTTCATTATCATTATTGGACTCCGAATAAATAAAGTGATGTTGTATTCAAGACGGACTCTTCCGAAGACTTGACGTGCACCCCATGGTCACGTGGTGATCGGCATGTTTCCTCCTTGATATAACTTGACGTTGTGTAACCCTAGCACCCCTGGTATCTATATAAACCGGGGGGCTTTAGTTCATAGGACAAGATTAAGCTCATTACTCCTAGGGTTTAGACCACAACAAACGATCTCGAGGTAGGTCAACTCTGTACTCGATACTCCACCACCAATATGAACAAGAACAAGGCGTAGGGTTTTACCTCCATCAAGAGGTCCCAAACCTGGGTAAACATCGTCTCATTTGTCTCTTGTTACCCATCGATCCAAGATCCATAGTTCAGACCCCCTACCCGAAATTCGCCGGTTTTGACACCGACACATGGGCATCGGGGAGCTAGCGCGGCCATGTCGGGAAGGGGGCACACGGCGGCGAGCGGTCTCGAGCTCAATCGAGGACGAACACGCGTGCAAGGGAGCACGTTGTCGGGGCGGGCACGCCGTGGCCAAAGACAAGCTCTACCGGGACGGTAGGAAAAAGAAAAAATGAGCTATAATGGAATACAGTTGTAGTTAGGGGTCTCCGTAATTTCGCTTTTCGCATCGTAAAAACGGTTTACATTGTCGTTTTTAAGGTTCAATTTATACTGGATCAATGCTCTAAGTTGTGCTGACTACTTTATGCCGATTCTATTGAGCCTGCTGGCTCTTGGTTTTAATGGATGCAGGGTGCCCTCCTTTGGAGGCCTCAAATTTGACCGCAAAAAAGGTTAGGACCTGATTATTAATATTGTGAATAGAGCAAGAAAGTGGGTCCAATGTACTACTGAGTTGGTTGGACGTCGAAATGCAGAGAAAATGTTGTTGGTAGAACTCTGACTGGGATCTGTGTGTGTTTAAGTTCTAAATGCCTTTCCAGAGGAGTGAAATTTCAAAAAGGAAGAAAAAAAAGGGAATATCTTAAGCAATATTTAACTGGTGTAAGGAATTAATCAGATACACCCAGTCTTATTTGGAGCTTAGTGAACTCTCTCACGATGTGCCATGTAAAACAATTGATTTACATGGGATAATCTGCTAGATTGTTTGGACTCGTACATCTATCATGGCATTCAAAGTTTTGCCCCAGCACCAAATTTCCAGATTTTGTTGCAATGCTTTGCTGAAGTACTTCATGGAGCCCATCTGAAGGAAAACTAAACTATCCCACAGGATTACACTTGATAAAACCCGTCTGAAAGTTAACAAAACTGTCCCAACAACTTGCACTTCATGGAGCCTTATCAAACGGGCGTGGGTCATTGTAGCACGTATCCCACACGTTCTCAACTGCTTCTTTTGCCGCTTTCCCTCGACAGGAAGGGTTGTTCTGGACAGAAAGCAGCGCTCGTCTTTTGACACATTCCTTCAGAAATGCAGAAAACGTCACAGCAGACATAAACATTCGATTGGCAAAATAAAAATAAAATAGGAAAATGACCGCTCATTAGCTAACAAGTCGAGAACCACAGGGAAACTGTAAACAAGTTGAATACTCCCTCTGTAACTAAATACTTGTAGTTGGGGAGAACTTAGGTACAGAGGGAGTAGTTACCAATAATGGTTCACTGTATTTAACTAATCGAAGTTCGTAACTTGCTAACAGAAGTTTGATTGAAATGAATAGGCTGAATGCAAAGATGGTGGATGTACGGAGCTTGGAACTTACAAAGACACTAGAGAAGATATGATTCACGTAGCAAAGAGAGAACCAGTGTCATTTGTGGTATGAGCTCAATAACAAGACAACAAAAAGGCTGTTTTGCTTTTCCTAAAGAAAACTTACTGGCTCATGCCCCTTTATCTTCAGGAAGCCTTTCATCAGTTCACGTTTGTAATGGCAATTGCCACTAAGGTGATTAGCTCGAATCTAAGAACAAACAACACGATGTAAGCCAATTACAATAACTCACAACAGAACATAAGTTTCTGTGACACAGTACCATGCGAATAACTTCCATTTATATGACAAGTATTTCACTACCTCAGAGCAAGCGTGGTGAGCGCAGTTGTTCCAGTTGATGTTCTTGACAACACAGTCATCATAAGCATGTACTAACTCATGAATTATGACCTGAGTTATTTCATCTTGCTTTCGCATGTGATTACAGCAAACTTCTATCTGAACACAAAGAACTGGAAAAAATCAGAGCAGCTCTCTCATTAATAGTTCACTTGAAATAGAATCCACAAGGAAAAATGTAAGGCCAATCAAAGAATTTTGAGAAACTAATATAATAGGTCAGGCAATTGCAGTGGCTTGTACTAGTTGCTAAGAGCATTTTCTACAGCAGCCCTATAATAGGATACAAAAAAAGTGATTGGGGTAAAATTTGGTGCACCAAAAAGGCAAAAGGTTGTTTCTAGAGCACCACAAAATGTTCGTCTCCAACAGCAGCCCTAAAATACAGTCAACACGTATCGATAACAAGAAAATAGGAACCAACTTGGCCTACCCTTGCTGTAACTGTTGCTGACTGAGGTGCAAATGTGAACTTTACATACATTTCAAAGACAAATTCCATTCATCTACATAAAACAGATGAACCTATCTTTTGAACACTTCAGTTCAAATATTTAACACCCAAGTAAAATTCACAACTTTGGTTGTCCTACCAAGTGAATGCTTTCAAGATTCATACAAGACAATTATCTCCTCACCCATATCTTGACAACCAAATATTATCCTAGTTAATCTTTTGCTAAAACATGTCCCGGAACAACAAAAGCACTATAATTTACAAAAGTAAAGACCATAGTACACTCTGGTTTGCACGGAATTGTTATTATTTGTGACAACCGCGAACACTTCATAGCTCCAAACATAGCGGCAGTGCAAATTATCAGATTGGGGTTATAAGGAACTAGTAACCAAAAGAAAGAAGAGTAGACTACCACTAGCCCATGATCGCTCTCGCGACACCTGTCACCTCCTACCCCTGTCCACCACCTAGCTCACTATGCTTCTCCCCGCTCCAGTGAAATCCACCATAGGTCCTCTCGGGCGTTCTCTCTCCCCTACCTCGACACCTGTCACTCTCTTGCATTGCTGAGGAGTGGGTCTCAGGGTTGCGCTTGGTGTGTCTCCTACGAGATTTGGTGATTTCAATCCAGGGCTACCCAAGTGATCCCCAGGGAGAATCTATGGATCCGCATGGGAGGGGGAGGCAACTGACGTGTCAGGAGCTCTTAGTGCTGATGGACACCGTAGCTCGCGCAGATCGAGCGGCGGAGAAGATTAGGTTCAAGCTGGCTTCGCGGATTATGGACAACATAACGGTGGAGTGAAGTCGCTTGTTCCAACAGGGCAAAGCACTGACACCGGAGCAGATTCTGGCATGGGCTACGGAAGAGGCCATGTCGACATTTAGAGTTCAACAAGCACTATGGAGGCTGTTCATGTTAGATTAGGCGTCTTGGATTTGCTGTCGTGTTCTCTCCTCGACCTCAGCATACCCTAACACCTTGTTCGGGAGAGTTCAACAAGCACGATGGTGGCTGTTCATGTTAGATTAGGCGTCTTGGATTTGCCTCCGTGTTCTCTCCTCTACCTCGGCACACCCAAACACCTCGTTCGGGAGTGGGTCTCGGGGTTGTGCTTGGCGTGTCTCCTGTGACATATGGTGATTTAAATCTTGGGCTCCCTAAGTGGTCCCCAAGGAGAATCTATGGATCCAAATGGGAGGGGGAAGCAATTGATGGGTCAGGAGCTTTAGCGCCGATCACGCAGATCGAGCATCAGAGAAGATCAAGCTCAAGCTGTGTCGTGGGTATAAGCCTGACAGTAGATGTGTAGGGTACGAAAAGGATGGGCAGAGTCCCAGCTACGGCAAGGTTGTATGAGTTCAGGCCCCTCTACGGTGGAGGTAATAGCCCTACGTCTCAGTGCTCTAGGAGCTTGTTGTCGAGTGAAATATGGAATACAATGATTTGCTAACCCCTGCACCAGCGGGGGAGGGTGGCTTATATAGAGTGCGCTGCCCTCCACAATGGTTCCGGTACAGGGGTGGAGTAGTGGCGATTGAATGTGTACGTTACAGGTAACATACGTCCTAAATGCTAATAAATGCACCGGGAAACGTACGACCGTTTCCCTCCAAGGGGGTTACGATGTTCCGAGTGGCATCCAGTCGGTTAGTTGGATGTTCTCCGAATGCTAGTCTCCGACTGGATGGTCGAGGACCTGTTACCGACTGGGCGATGGAGACTCCTTAATTCAGTCGGAACTGACTAAGGGCCTTGTCCCTTATGAGGGGTAGTCCTTGGGTAGGACTTACAGGGCCAGGCCTATGATCCTACCCTAGGACTATAACCCCATCAAGTTGGCTTTGCAAACTCTGGACATGATTATAGTGGAGCAAAGAGGCTGCGGAATAGGCCACCTCGACATTCAAAGTTCAGCAAGCACGATGGAGGATGTTCATGTTAGATTAGGCGTCGTGGATTTGCCGACGGGGACAATGGAGGGTGCATTTGGGTTCTAAGTCAATTCCTGAAGTAATTAGGGATTTTGGTTGTTCTGGGGCCACAGAGAATAGTGCTACAATCTATGATTTGCTGAGAACATCTCTAGGTGTTCGAATCATATTGTTGGTCATGTGTTATGTTGGGATCATGTTTGCGGATTCGCCATTGTTGATCCTTGATGACTCGGCCGGTTTCTAATTCAAGGGTTGTTGGCGCAGGCGAGGAGGTGCGGTGGGTCCAACTGTCAGCGTCTGCGGTGGGGTTAGACCATTTTGGATAGTTGTGGGACCTTTTCCCCAATCACTTCCCCACCCCTGCCGACACCAAGAAAAGACGCTAGTGGCGGTGTGGATCCAGCAAGATTTGTTTGTTGCGTTGGGATCGAGGATTGCTTTCCTTCTGGGATCTAGGACAAGGAGTTCAGTGAGAATGTGAGTTCGGCTGCTCGCGATCATCTGGGAAAAGGAATTCAGTGAGAAGGTGAGTTTCAGCTGCTTGCGATCATCTTGGGTTAGATGGGAATGCCTTGATTTCTAGCGTCTGCTGCTTGGTGTTAGGATGGCTGAGGGGAACAAAGGTAGAGGAGGAATGGAGAGGGGGCACACGTCCACAGCAACCGCCTCCTCCTTCGCAGTTTGATTACCTGATGGTTCTTATCCTCAATACCTACTTCCTCCTATGTTTCTGCAAGGCAATCAGTGGGTACCTCTTGGTAAGCCTCAACACCAATAACAGCTGAGCTAGGAAGGGTAGCCCATGGTTGCTCATAAGGAGAATGTAATACCCGAACCCTAGGGTGGCAATGTGGATTTGGGGATCAGAGGTAAGAAGCCTGTCTTGGGGAAGCAGAAGAAAGAAGAAAGGGGAAGCAATGTTTCATTTCACATTTGATGTTGTTTACAGAGTGGATCTAGAGCTTATATGAACGCTTGCTTGCATGGGCCTGGGTCGTAACGGTCTGCCCAACACACTCACACCTAGCCCACACAAACACCATAGACTATCTAAATTCTAAAGGGTCCGCTGTCCTGTAGTCGATCCGGTAAGCTGCAGTTAATCGCCTGGCAGCTCACTTGCGCTGACAGTACCCCCGCCTAAAGAAGCAGCTTGGCCCCAAGCTGGAGCCAGTGGAAAGTGCTGCCGCACCGTGTCATAGTCCTCCCAAGTAGCCGAAGAAACGGGCAGATCAGTCCAGCGGATAAGCACTTGAGCTAGAGAAGTGTTACCTTTCTTAACCAAGCACCTGTCCAGAATTTCTCCAGGCACCAAATCAGCTCGATCAAGTAGAGTGGTTTGGGGAGAGCACTATATATTGGGGTATGATCCGGTACATGAGGTTTCGGTTGAGATGTGTGAAACACCGGACGCACCAGACCGCCTGTAGTGAGTAGTTTGTAAGCAGATGGTCCAATCTTATCCAATACCTCAAAAGGGCCAAAGAACTTCATTGCTAGTTTGGGGTAAGGTCTATTGACCACTAATGTCTGAGTATAGGGCTGCAACTTCAGAAGTACTTTGTCCCCCACTGCAAATTCCCTGGGAGACCGTTTCTTATCAGCATCAGACTTCATTGCTCTGTTCAGATGCTGATGGAGGAACCCAGAGTAGTGATGTCTTTCTTGCAGCCAGTTTTGTATATCAGGGTGTGTAGCTTGCAAAGGTTGGGGTAGTTGTCCCAAGTTTGGCTCACGACCATAAACAGTTTTGAAAGGAGTGCATCCAAGAGAAGAGTGGTAAGATGAATTGTACCAGAATTCTGCAAGGGGGGGCCACTGAGACCATTGCTTTGGGTTTTCAAATACCGCACATCTCAAATACATCTCCAAACACTGGTTGACCCTCTGTTTGGGGATGATAGGCAATGGGCATCTGCAGTTTGGTGCCCCACAACTTGAACAGCTCCTTCCAAAAGTGACTTGTGAATATTTTGTCTGACAGATGTAATTGTATAGGGCATGCCATGCAACTTAACAATGTTGAGCAGAAATGCTTGTGCTATCCGAGCAGCAGTAAAGGGGTGTTTGAGAGCAATGAAATGAATGTATTTAGTGTATCTGTCCACTACTACCAGGATCACTGAATATCCAGATGATTTAGGTAATCCTTTAATGAAGTCCATGGAGATATCTTCCCAAGGTCCTTTAGGAATAGGCAATGGACAAAGCAAACCAGGGTACTTGCAATGTTCATGTTTTGCCTGTTGACAAACTTGGCACTGATAGTGGGGTTTCTGGGGGACTGGCCAAAACTCCTCAAAGACCCACTTGGGGGAAAGACTGTCTCTTTTCAGGGAATTGATCCTCAGGAAACTGAGCGTCAAAGGAGTTTCTATCTCTCCAAACTCAGTGTTGTTGATCCACCCTGAGTTGTTGGGGTTCCTGCATATTTACCACACACGTACATGTGTGTACACATATATTGGCCCATGGCCACCTGAAAATACAGATTGCATATTTCCTAAAGGTCTTGACCAATAGACTAGCTCTGATTATTAGATCTCTATGAAACAGGTGTGGCATCTGATGGTAGGGTTTCTGGGGGACTGGGAAAAACCCATGAAAGACCCAATCGGGGAAAAGACTGTCTCTTTTCAAGGAATTGATCCTCAGGAAACTGAGCGTCAATCCTGGGCTGAAGTTGTTGTTGGTGTTGAGCATGGAGAGCGTGCTTCTCTGAGCTACCTGATGAAGAATCCACACAGGAGCGATGAAATCCATGCCGTCAGGCCGGGAGAAGTTTTAACTCTGATGCTGTCGGCTCTACTTCCTTGGATGGTGTTGTGTTGGGTGGTAGCTTTCTGTTCCATGGGAACATGTAATGAACCATGTTTATGTTCTGCATTGTGTTCCTTGCCCCTCTGGGGTAAGAGGTACCCTCCGTAAAAAAAAAATATAAGAGCGTTTGGATCACTAAGTGGAGTACTACGTACTTCTCTTGTGGGCTTGCCTCTGGACCAGAGGCAAGCTTGCTCTGAACTGTGTGAATGGCTTCGTTTTCTGTGGAGATGGAATCAGGGGCGAGGCTCCGTTCAATCGATTTTTTTTATTAGATTGCCAACATGAACCCATGTAAGAGCAGTGCCCACCATGAAGCATCGATACTGAGGGGAGAGGGAATGAAGAACAGCATACCCCCTTGCCGCTTGTGTAGCCCCCGCTAGCCGTGCAGATGGCCGCCCGGATCAGCGTCGGCCATACGGTGCACCCGGCTTTCTCGATCTGCTCCCTCAGGAACCGCGCCAACGGATCTATCACCAATTGACAGCGCGAGTCAGGAGATGGGAGTTGACAAGCACGTATAGACGAGGAAAGAAACGGCGATGGGTGAGTAGAGGCGTAAGCAAGCGCGTACCTTTGAGAGCCGACTGGACGCCGGCGACGCACCTTTCCCACGGCATGGTATTGGGGGTCAGGCGCGGCTGAGAGGCGGGAGGCGCCTCCGCTGTTGGGCTCTTCGGCGGGACGCTGCCGCCGTCGCCTGCGGCGGCCGCCATTGTTCTCCCTACCTCGCTGGCAGCTGCGTCGTGGGCTCCGGAGGCCGAGAAGTCGAGAGGGCGATTAGGTCTTAGGAAGCAGACCTGGCCAAACGGTACGGCCCATTGTAATTGGGCCTGACACGGCACGGCCCGTTCAGCCACGTTTATTAGTCGGATCTACCGTGCAAGCCCGTGGGCTGCGCTTTCAGATCCAGACACGGCCCGATTACTAAACGGGTCGATGTGTTGGCCCGATTAACACGTTGGGCCTCATATTTTTTGATTCATGAACTTATTTTTGGGCTTATTGGGTCATATGTTATGTATATCTTTACCTACTAATAAAGCAAAAAGTGCTTCTTTCGTACGTCATTCAAATTATCCTTAAAGTTGACTAAAATTACCCATCAATGCCACCTATAAGTCATAAAAACGTTTCAAACAGGAAAATATCCGGACTGGCCGGCCCATGTAGGCACCTCCTATATTATAGTCTGGACGTTGAAAAAAGATGCAGCACACTTGTTTGGTCCTGCACATGCGTGAGCGCCTGTTTTTTAGTTTAGTTTTTTTATTTTTTTTATTTTCAGTTCCAATTTGTTTTTCTGCTTTAAATAATTTAGAACTTCAAACAACGTTTTTCAATTTTAAGAAACTGAGAATTTCGAAATAAAATATTCAGAAAAACATATATCTTTTTATAATTAAAAAACTACTCAGGAGTTTTGAAAAATGTTTGCATATAGAAAAATGTTTAAACTTTGAGAAAATGTTCATAAAATAAAAAAGTCAACGATTTTAAACAAAAGTCCGTGTAAAAATCTTCAAAACAGCATGTGCCTCTGTTTTTAGTCTCATTTTCTATTTTCATTTTTCTGTTCCATTTTTTAGTTTAAATAATTTAGAACTTTGAAAAACTTTTGTAATTTATAAAACTGGGAATTTTGAAATAAAAGTTTGAAGAAAATATAAAATGTTTGTGAATTCAAAAAATGCTCAGGACTTTTGTAAAAATATTCACATATTCAGAAAAATGTTTATAATTTTGAGAACAATGTTAGTGAAAACAATAAAAGTCCAGGATTTTGAAAAAAAAAATTTGTGTTATTTTTTAAAATATTTGCTAATTCAAAAAATGTTCATGCATTTCAAGAAATGTCCTAAAATTTTAAAGACATAATATGATCAGCACCATTGAAGATTATAATTGTTTTTTCTCCCGTTGCAACGCATGGGTAAAAATCTAAATATATATATATAACTAGTACAAATGTCCGTGCGTTGCACCGGGCTAGAAAAAAGTGCAAAACCTACTTGTTTTATCATTATGCGGCATTAATTTTAATAAATGTTAATTATAATGTTAAAAGTAAGACATCTATTCTTGGATGAAAGGAGTTTTTTTTAAAGTTTTAAAATATAATGTAATGCTTACATAAAAATTGGATTACTTTTTTAGTAATAATTATCAATTTTATTGAGTGGTAATAATGTTTTGACAAATACAGTACTACCGAGCAAGGTAAATTTTGATCTTGTCATCCTTCCACGCTAACCAAATTAGGCCGTAGCGGGCACCTAGTTCAGAAGACACCACGTCACATATTTCTTAGCTTGAAATTGATAGGCAACCCAACATTAAACGAACCAGCAGCAGAATCAGACACACACACACAGAGAAATCTGAACCCGAACCTCGACCTCACTTCAGATCTGAAGTGAGTGAGTGAGGTCTAAAGTGAGGGTTGAGCGCCACGAGTAAATTTAGAACACAGGGTTCTTAGATCCAATCAATTTCAAACGTTCTGTAAAAGCAGAAAACTGAACTAATGGCCAAGAAAAATGTTAGAAGTGGAGAAGCAACCCGACCCGAGGAGCAGAGAAGAGGAAATGATGCTTCATGGTAACGAGGCACATAACGTAAGCGTAGCAAATAGTTTACCATGAGAAGAGGAAGAGCATGAAGGCGCAGGCGCGGGAGCCCCCCGGCTTGAGCCCGCGTCCGCAGCAGAAGCACCGGCTGGCGAGCATGACGACGACCTGCGCGGCGGTGAGGAGAAGGAGCGCGCCGACACCGTAGCCGGTGGCGACATCGGAGTCGTAGACGCAGTAGTCGTACTCCTTGGCCAGATCCGGCGTCACCGTGGCCTGCGCACCATTTTGCGTCAACTGATTAATCAACGGGGCTAGGGCGGTCGCGAGATCAGGCGAGCGAGCGAGCTTCTGGGCCTGCAGGTGTAGGTGCAGGGCTTACCTTGCTGCGGCGCTGCTCGGCGGCGACGGCGAGGCCGAAGGCGATGAGGTTGAGGAGCAGGGCGGACACCTGCACGATGATGGACGCCATTGCTCCCTCTCTTTGTCTCTTTGTTTCCTGGGTTGCTTGCTCTGCTGGGGAAAGTGAGGTGTGGAGGACGACGGGAGCCAGGGCGATGCACGGCGAGCGGGGAAGCGTCGGCGCCCGGCGCGGCTCCGGTGGCCGATAACGAGGCGGACAGGACCGGCTAAGGAGGCGCGGATGGGGTCCTCCGACCCAGACCCGGCGAGATCCAACTCACGATGGGGCCGACGGGGCTCCAAGGGAGGCGAGCTCGGGGCGGTCGATCTGCCGAAGGAATCCGGCCGATGGCGGCGCGGCAGGACGACGAGCTCGGAAGCTCGGCTGGGCGCGAGAGGCGCGGGATCCGGCAACTCCCGACGGCGGGGCTCCGGCTGGCGGGGGAGGTGGAGGAGCGAGGAAGGACGCCACGACCCAGACGATGAAACGTTTTTTCCACTTATTATAGGACTGTGGGTTGATTTTGAAGAAACAGAGGGGTTGTTTTGTAAAAACGTCAGCGACGGACGACAGAAGCGCTCCGCGCTTTTTTAGGCCCTGTTTGGAACCACCCAGATTATATAATCCAGTTTTTATAATCTATTCTGTCTCCAAATATGACAGATTATGGTGTATATTATAAAAACTAGATGGATATATTATTAAAAACTCATAATCTACTCTACACCAGCTAAAATTAAATTATGGATTGCTAATGACTCATTATCCCTGTAAAGTTGGAGATAATTACATTCCTACCACCGCCACCCTCCTCTTTAAAAAAAAGCAGAGGGCACACAGGTCATTATGCAATGTAAGACCTGGATTACAGTTTATATAATCTGGCCTCCAAACATGTCCATCTAGATTATTTTTATAAATCAGATTATATAATCTATCTTCATAATCCAGATTATCATAATCTATTATGGTTCCAAACAGAACCTTATTGGGGGAGATAAACGGACCGTATCGTGCTGGACCGCGTGTCCAGCCTCTAGGCCCAGCCACGACCCGAGATGTGCTTCGTGCCGGACCCGAACATGCGGGCTGTCGGGCCGGCCCGATTTACCCAGCCCGTTTGGCCAGATCTGTTAGGAAGTTCGCTTAGGATCTGAATGAGGGTGAAGGTGATTGGGCCCAGTTATCAAAAGACCACCACGGGCTGTGTCGGACCTCCGTCATTGATTTGTTGCAGCAAATCAAGGAAAACCGGGAGCATGAGCACTCCTGCGGGAGCCTTCGACTATCAGTCTTACGCGTCACTTGATACATTTTCAACCTCCATCACGTGTGGTATTCTGAATTATTTTTTTAGATTTCAATTTTTATCTTTTTTGCACGCGTTTTTAGCTTTTTAGATTAGCCTTTTTTATTTTTATTTTTGATGTTTTGAATTTTCATCATTATTTTTTAGCTTTTCGATGAAATTTTTATTTTTTTGTAAAAAACATGTTTTTTTACTAGAGACGCGGTTTTAATTTCGCAAGAGATATGATCATGCCTGTGGGAAACAGAAAAAAAACATGTTTTTTGTTTTTTTTTGAGAGACATGGTTTTACTTTTCCGGAAGGTACGATTATATTTTCGCAAGAGGCACGGCCACGTTTTCTGTTTTTTAGGAGAGACATGCGCGTGCCTCTTGGAAAATTTTAAAAATATGTTTTCTATTGTTGTTTTTTTTTGAGAGGAACGGTTTTGCTTCCGCGAGAGACATGATTTTGTTTTCGCGAGCATGTTTTTTGTTTGATTTTTCTATCGCGAGAGACACAGTTTTTTCGTTTAGGTTTTTTCATAAAAAATCGTTAAAACATATCAACATGGGATCTAGACGCGAGAAATCCAACGGTGTAAACTGTTCGAGATTTAAACGTACGGTTTAAGAGATAAAACTTTTTGAGTATACAAATATATGAATAAAGAAAAACTTTCAAATTGCAACAAATGGCACACATATAATGCGCCATTTATTGCAACCTGAAAATGTGGGAGTGAAAAAAGAGCTTTGCTACATCTACGGGCAATTACGGGCTGATGGATGTTACGGGATGATTAGTCAGTTTCTTATTGGAGATTAGGGAGGACGCGGGTCCACCCTGAAAATCAGGGGGACAGTTTTAGCATTGCATAAAAAAGGCCTATAATTTTATGTACAAGTGGTCCGTAAGTCTAGCATTTTTGGTGAAAAAAACCCTATTATGTGCTTGCTACGGCGGATTGTCGGGGATACGGACAGGTGCAAGGATGCGAGCAACAAGACATAAGCCGGCCACTTTCAGCTTCACAAAGTGCGGCCGACGGTTTTGGGTGGTTCCCTGAACCGGGTTTTTTCCTGTGTTGTTTCTTTTGTGTTTTTTCAGTTTTCATTTGGTTTTTGTTTTTCTTTTTATTTTCCATTTTTACTTTGCTGCTTCTTTTTCTGTTACTCTTTTTCTTTTCTTTTCATTTCATTTTATTTATTTTACTTTTCATGTTTTTTTCTTTTTCAAAAAATGCTGACAAATTAAAAAAAGTCAAAAAAATCCTATTTGCAAATTTTGTTTGTAAATGTAAGAAATGTTCAAATTTCAAAGAAAGCTGTAGAACTACAAAAATAGTTTGTTTATTTTCAAAAATTATTTGAAAATTTCAGAACAAAATAACATTTGAGAAAATGTTTGCTTTTTTAATTTTGTTCAAAAATGGTTCAATAATTTCCAGAAGATGATCTCATTTGAAACTTTGTTCACAAGTTCAAAACTTGTTCATGTTTTTTATTTTCTTGTCACAAATTCAAAATGAGTTCATGGAATTTTGGAAATGTTCACATTTTACAAAAAAAAAGGACAATGTTCGTCTTTTCAAACTTTGTTCTTTTAAAAAGATGCAGAATTTCCAAAAAACAATGGGGTTTTACAAAACATTTATTGAAAATTTCAAATGTAGTTTCCATTTACTTTCTTCATAAAATTGTATGTTTTTTCTATAATATGTTTAAATAATATAGAAATCAGTACAACAAACAAGGTGCTACAGTGGATATATCGTTATACTCATTTCTTAAACGTCTTGTGATGCGATATGTGAGTAGTAGGTGTTGGATGTGGCGGCTAGCATCACTCGTACACAATCTGGCAGTCATGAGTTCAATTCCTTCCTCCACTATTTTCTTTCGCTACTTTTGTATCCCAAGTTGAGTAAAAAGAAGTGAAACTTATGATCTCTTCGGCTACCGAGCGTAATGATCACCTTGCCTCCAGCATACCAATCGTGCCACAAAACTTGGTGACGGAGGTATGGATGGTGTACCATCGATACGATAACGACCTCATGTTGCGTTGTTCGATGATATGCATATGACGTAGGACGCAATGTGCTTTCGCGTGTGAAAAGAATCATGCAGCATGGTCAGAAGATCTCCTCCGCTATTGCCTACAAAATCCTTGGATACGGCCAACCACGCATAGTATAACAACTCATCATCTATGATTAAGTGCCCCATCAGTCTCCGTACTCTAGAAAAACAATTCGACGTTCGAAAATTAGCTCAATGACATTTGACCAAACACCTATCAAACAAGGTCGACAAGGAACGGAGTGTATCTGCCTATGGATGGGTCGTGGATGGCCGCCGCCCTTCGTAAAAGATGAGCGGGCACAACGACGCTGGTTGCAAATGCCCAATAAGCCTTTGTGCTGATCAAAGAGATATATCGACACGTCGAAGAAGGAGGATGTGAACGTAAAGTAAAGGGGAAATGGTCAGAATGTAAGAAGAAATAATTGAGAAGAGGGTTTTCGTGCGTCGGGATGTCGAAGTCCTATGTTACTTGTCTGTACCCTGCAAAGCCTCCTTCATTTTGCTCTCGAAAAAGTGCTCTAAAGCGTTGCGGACCGATACAACTCAATATTAAATGACATATAATACATCTGGACAACACACAATTCAAATGGATGCGAACGGTTTGAGGGTCCAGCGTGGAAGATGCCTTGTGAAGACTGAAGAGATCATTCTTTCACGATCGAGCAACAAAGCAGCGGAGATCTCGGGAACAGCCGAGTACGAGCAGACCGTTTTATATATGTGGCGCGGCGTCCTGCGTGCACGGACAGCACGGCGCGGTGCCATGCACGATTGCCGCAGCCCGCAGGTGGCTCCAGATCGACAGGAATCCAAGCCTTGTCGTCGCTCGAGAATCCAAGGGAGGCCGTGCGGCGTGTAATGTAAGAATAAGAATAATGGCCGCTCACAGCTCACTAGTTCCTGTTGGCCGACGGACTCGACGTGACAGGCTTTGACCCCTTCACAGGTCGAGCTTGTGCCAATAATCTCTTGCAGTTCATGTACACCGTTCGTTACGTGTATAGGCTTAGCAAAAGACGTGCTTTGACCCCTTCATATTCACACATGTACGCAGTTAAGAGCAGCTTTCGACGGGTCGATCCAAACGGAAAGCTATTTCGTTCGCTTTTTGTCCGTTTGGATCAGCCGCTCACCCGACGTCCATCATGTTTTAGATATGGGTCGGCAGAGCGTCCAACGGGCCGACCTATATGTGCCGGCGTGGTCGACTGACCGTCCTATTTTACATGATTTTCATAGTTTAAATCAAATAACATAATTTGGACAAAAAATACCATAGTTATTACAAGTTGAATGAAAATAAAAATGTCTCACATAGTTCGCACATAGTTTTGCTAACGAATAAAAGAAGATAAATTTATTGGTTGTCAACATGAGCCCACATGTGCTCAACCAAATCATTTTGCAGTTGCACGTGAGTTTTCCAATCACGCATGTCTTGATGAAATTGGATGAACGGTTCAAAGTTGCCACTCCTCTATGCTCAGGCACAACATTATCACCCTGAAACTGAAACTCTTGATCGTACAGCCATTCCGGACGCTCGTCTTCTACGATCATATTATGCATGATCACACAAGCAGTCATCACCTCTCACAGTTTCTATGTGCTCCAGGTATTAGCAGGATACCAAATGATGCCCCATCGAGATTGCAAAACACCAAAGGCACGCTCGACGTCCTTCCTAGCACCCTCTTGTTCTTGGGCAAATCTTTTCCTCTTCTCTTCGATAGGGTTGGGTATTGTCTTGACAATAGTGGTCCACTGAGGATAGATACTGTCACCCAGGTAGTATCCTTTGTCGTAGTTGTGGCCGTTGACAGTAAAGTTCACCGATGGGTTGTTGCCTTCGGCAAGCCTAGCAAACACCGGCGAGCGCTGAAGCACGTTGATATCATTGTGTGATCCGACCATGTCAAAGAAAGAGTGCCAGATCCAGAGATCTTCAGACGCCACAACCTCTAGTATGACAGTGCAAGCCTTGACATGGCCCTTATACCGCCCTTGCCAAGCAGAAGGACAGTTCTTCCACTCCCAGTGCATGCAGTCTATGCTACCAAGCATCCCTAGGAAGCCCCTGCTGGCATTCATCGCCAACAAACGGACTGTATCTTCAGCAGTCGGCTCTATCAAGTACTCAGGGCCAAACACAGCAATAACAGTCTTGCAGAACTTATATAGGGACTCTAGGCAAGTAGACTCGCTCATACGGACGTACTCGTCAATGAGATCACCGGGCACTCCGTATGCAAACATTCGGATGGCGGTAGTGCATTTCTGATAAGAGGAAAAACCTATCTTGCCAACGACATCCTCTTTGCACTTGAAATAGTCATCATAGCCGACCACCCCCTCTCTAATACGGTTGAAAAGATGCCTACTCATACGGAAACGGCGGCGGAATTTTTGATGTTTGAAAAACAGGTTTGTTGTATCAAAGTAGTCCTTTCAAAGAAGGAAATGCCCGCTCTCTCGTTGCGATTCAACGCCGGAAGGTGGCCCGGAATGGAGCCATGGAAAAACGGCAATTGGCTGTTGAGCTGGTGATGGACCAACACGGCAGCCAATACCTCCTGCTCGTCATCGGACCACGAATCGTCGGAGTCGCAAAGGAAATTGTGAAAAAATAACTCGTCGACAGAGTCCATTTTGTACCTTGGCAAACTGTCGAACAACTTGCGAGCGTGGACGAAGGAGACGGCCGACGAAGGGAGTCGCGGCGCGCACGGACCAGCTAGCTGCCCTGTCGGTGTCCGACGAGCATGCCGGTGAGGATCTGACCGGGTAGCGAGGCGGGTCCCCGGCGGGCTGTGTGGTGGTGGGGGGAGTGGGAAGCAGTTGGCTCCCTGGCGGCAAGACGGCGGCGGCGGGCGACGTGGGAGTGGGCGGCGTTGCTGGGCGGATGTGGAGGCGCCGACAGCTGGCAGAGTCGCCGGAAAAATGGGCGGCGACATCGGCGACGAAGGAGGCGGGCGAGGGTTGGATGTGGGGAGGCCAATGTGCCTCCGAGCAACGGGTCCGGGGGAAGAGAAGGCGAGCGCGCGCGCGTCCGTCGCGTGTCCGCGCCGACGCAAATCCGGCTCAAAAATGTCGGGAATAGGTCGCCCGCGAACGAAAATCGAACGTGTGTCCGTTTGGGTCAGCGCGTTGGGCTGCCTTTTGTGTCCGCGCCGACCCAAACGGACAATGGCAGACGAAATGGGTCGCCCCATTGGAGTTAGCATCTCCAACAGCATTGCTATTCTGACTTGCTAAAAACTGGGTATAACAAAAAGATTTAGCAAGGCCAATAGTTTTTTGCTCTAACAACATTGCTATAAAATTTAGAAGCCTCTCAATGACACATTGGGACCTGTGCCAGGCCCATGGCAGCAGGAATCTAGGGGGCGGTGGGGTCCACTTGTCAATGGAACAATGGAATGCATGGGACCACAAAAACAGGGCTGCTAAAATTATAGCAATTGCCTCTTCATTTTGCAAATATACCAAGTGTGGGTGTAAATATAGCAAGCTTTGTAATACAATTTGTATAGGGACCACTTATACAAAGGCTGTTGGAGCAACATTTTTGGATCAAGTTGCTATATTTCCAGTTTTTAGCAATCCTAACCAAATATACAAAGGTTGTTGAAGATGCTTTTATGGGCTTATGGCTTTATTAAAGGAATACTCTACTCTCAAGTATCAAGGTTAAATTGTCTCGTTTGAGAAAAAAGAAAAATTAAGATCAACAACACGAGTGTTGAGTTACTCGCGGCAACCCAGCGGTGGATCAAATCCACAGATAGGATAACATGAAACCTAACAAGGAGAATAGCTTTTGGAGACAACATGTTACTTTTTACCTAAATGATTCAGGTATATTATTAAGATGATTGCATTGTATAACCAAGAAATCAAACATCAGGTTATCACCCCACAAAGACAAACTTCGAGCTAACAACTTTAACATATAGCACATGTATGATAAGTCGATGACACTATATTCTTTTTTTTTTTGTTGAAAATATTTTTTTAAACAGTACAATCAAAATTGGTTACATAGACGGACACATATTGACCCCTATAAATGCGCACGCACACTCTATCTCTACCAACACCTTTGAGAGACCGGGCCAACACATCATCTTGAGATTGATGATATCGTCACGGATGCCTTCGTGCTCGACGGAAACGTCTTCTTTCACTGAAGGCACATTTTCGAAAAGCATGGAACAAATACAGAAAAATACCAGCACCAATTTCAAGTATGTGACTTGAACTCTGGTGGACATGGGATATCAGTATCCTCCTAACCATCTAACCTCAAATTAATTCGCATGAAAGTATTTACATATATCATATGTACGATAACACTGATTTTTGTTGTTGTGAAAGTACAATAGGGGCATCTCCAACACCGGCCCTCAAAATGCCTTCATCCGTCCGAATCGGGCTGGTCGAACCAAGTATGTTATCCAACGCTGTACCCTATCGTTATCGACGTCCTTTTTCCCACAAATTCGAAGCAAATTACGTGGAGGGGGTGGGATTTGCGGGAATTCAAACCACCGCCGCGTAGGACTGTGACAACCTAGTCAAATCCTTCATCCTAGTCTCATTCTCTTCCACTCCGCCCGTGCTCTGTGCTTTTCCTTAATTTGCATCCGCACCCTTCTTGGTTGACGTTCCGTTGTACTCTTTAGTTGTCACCAAGGCATTGTAGGACGTTCACAACCCCCACCCACGCGCCCGCTTGCCTTGTACTACAGAGCCGCCCACCTGGGATCCGTCCGCAGCAAAGTACCTCTGCCCCCTTGTCGATGTCGTCCATGGAAAACACTACACTCGACTGGTTTTCAGCCAAATTCCATTGAGCTTATTTTGAACTTCATGCTGTTTTTAGATAAGAAGAATGATGGGATACTCAGTGAAGGATGATGAGTTGTTGTGTGATGCATGGTTGGCTCACATGCATGAGAAGAAGAGAGGTATTTGGTAGGGCTTGCATGGTTCTTTTCATGCGCGAAAGCACATTGCCCCTATAACATGCACATAATCCATGAACGCAGTGTCAAGTCCTTAGCATATCGATGGTACACCATCCAACACTTTGCCATGAAGTATTGTGATGTAGTTGATCGGCTGGAGGCAATGTGGTCATTGCGCGCGACAACCACGAAGATTGTAAGTTTTGCTTCTTCTTCTCTACATATTGATTGATTGATTGACTCACTCAATGTTCCTCTACACATTGTGTAGGTTGTACTTTGAAAGCACAATTGCTCCCTAGGGTGGTTTTGATAATTGATCACAACTTATGCATCATTGGACTAATATGTTTATCGAAGTATATTTCAGAAAAGTTCAAAAGATGCATTGGCTAAACGCTTATGTGGAGATGCCCATTGATGCAAGAAAGGAATAAGATTGGCTCAAGCTTCAAGCTAGAAGACTCGTCATTTTATATTTGTGAGAAATTACTTTTGAGTCCATAGGAAAGCCAATACTATTAAAAGGGGGCTCAAGCTCTCAGAGATAGCCACCAAAAATACTCAGTCATTTCCCCACATAACCATTGTGTCCAAAGCCACTTACACAAAATTGGTGCCACCAAGTTTCTAAATTCGGCCCTCCTGATTTTCATCTCAGACAGAACCCTAGCCAAATCCACCAAATCGGTGCAACCAAAACTGTATCGGTGCTACCGAGTTGAGGTGACCAACTTTCTGTTGCCTCGAGACACAAAATCGAAATTTCTGAGTTCGAGTATCGGTATCACCGAGTTGTGTCATCTAACCGTTAGCCACCTTTTTGGTGTCACCTAGTTGTGTATATCGGTTCCACCAAGTTGGTCACTTTAGGTGTAACGGTTGGATTTTGGGGAGTGCCTATATATACCCCCTCCACCCATCTCTCATTCTAGAGAGAAGTACTTAGAACACACACTTCATTGCCATATCCTTTTTTCTGAGAGAGAGAGACACATACTCATGTGTTGAGACCAAGATATTCCAATCCAATCATTTGAAACTTGACCTCTAGCCTCCCCAAGTTGCTTTCCACCAAATCAATCTCTCTTACCCATGCCTATTCTGTGAGAGAGTGATTGTGTGTTGAGGAGACTATCTTTAGAAGCACTGGAGCAAGGAGTTCATCGTTCTACCACATCAATTACCTTTTGGCGGGTGGTGCCTCCTAAATTGGTTAGGTGTCGCTTGGGAGCCTCCTACTTTGTGTTGTGGAGTTGAACCTAGATGTTTGTAAGGGCAAGGAGATCGCCTACTTCGTGAAGATCTACCATGAGTAAGGTTAGTCATTCATGGGCGGAAGCCGTGGTGGAATAGACAAGGTCGCTTCTTTGTGGACCCCTTATGGGTGGAGCCCTCCGTGGACTCTCGCAGACTTACCATCCATGGGTTGAAGTCTCCACTGTCATGGGCGTACGATAGCGCCACCTATCGTAACCATGCCAAAAATCGTCATGTCAACCTCATGTGTTTGATCTCCCTACCTTACTCCTTTATTTTACACTTAATGTTTTACATTCCGCTGCTATACTCTTAGAACTGCATGTGTAGGGTGTACTTGACTTGCCATAATTGCTAAAACTAGTCCACAACTAAAATTGGTAAAAGGCTAAGTTTTTATCTTGTCAAGTATTCTAATCACCCCCTCTAGACATACTTTCGATCTTACAAGTGGTATCAGAGCTTTGGTCTCCATTGCATTGGTTTCGCAACCTAGGAGAGTATGGCGTCTAGTGAGGGAAATTATCAGCGTAGAGGTACATACTTTGATGGCACTAATTTTGCTAGTTGGAAGCATAAGATGAAAATGCATATTTTGGTTTTAATCCTTCCGTATGGGTTGTTATTCGTGTTGCTGTGCGAGGTGATTTCGTTGGAGAAGGGCGTGAGCCGGATCGTGATGCGACAGCGGATGAACTGAAGATGTTGCAACTCAATGCACAACCCTGCGACATCATCTTCAATTGTCTATGCCCTGAAGAATTCAACAAAATAAGCCACCTTGAGAATGCAAAATAAATTTGGGATACTTTGATCGATATGCACGAATGTACTGATTCTGTGAGAGAATCTAAGTTGGATGTGCTCCAAAGTCAGCTTGACAAGTTCAATATGAAGGATAGTGAAGGTGTCGCTTGATACGTCCATTATGCATCATGTTTTCATGTTGATATTTATCGCTTCTTGGCTGTTATTTCACTTCACGATACAATACTTATGCCTTTTCTCTCTTATTTTGCAACGTTTACATGAAGAGGGAGAATGCCGGCAACTAGAATTCTGGCCTGAAAGTGGAGCAAAGTTGAGATACCTATTATGCGCAACTCCAAACGCCGTAAAAATCAACGAGGATTTTTTTTCCGGATTTATAAAAAATACTAGGCCGAAGAAGCGCCAGAGGGGCGCCAGCGGGCGGCCACAAGCCTGCACGGCGCGACCACCCCCCCAGGCCGCGCCATGAGGGCTTGTGGGCAGCCTGCTGGCCCACTGGCCCCCCTCTTCTGCTATATGAAGGGTTTCGTCCAGGAAAAAAAATAAGGGAGGAGCTTTTTCGTGGATGCCGCCGCCACGAGGCGGAACTTGAGCATAACCAATCTAGAGCTCCGGCAGGACGATCCTGCCGGGGAAATATCCCTCCCGGAGGGGGAAATCGTTCGCCATCGCCATCACCAACACTCCTCTCATCGGAGGGGACTCGTCACCATCAACATCTTCATCAGCACCATCTCATCGCAAAACCCTAGTTCATCTCTTGTAACCAATCTCCGTCTTGCGACTCCGATTGGTACTTGTAAGGTTGCCAGTAGTGTTGATTACTCTTTGTAGTTGATGCTAGTTCGATTACTTAGTGGAAGAGTTTATGTTCGGATCCTTGATGCTACTCATTACCTCTCTCGTCATGAATATGATTATGCTTTGTGAGTAGTTACTTTTGTTCCTGAGGACATGGGATAAGTCATGCTAATAGTAGCCATGTGAATTTGGTATTCGTTCGGTAATTTGATGTGTTGTATGTTGTTTTTCCTCTAGTGGTGTTATGTGAACGTCGACTACATAACACTTCACCATTATTTGGGCCTAGAGGAAGGCATTGGGAAGTAGTAAGTAGATGATGGGTTGCTAGAGTGACATAATCTTAAACCCTAGTTTCTGCTTTGCTCCGTAAGGGGTTGATTTGGATCCACTAGTTTAATGCTATGGTTAGACTTTGTCTTAATTCTGTTGGAAATATGCCCTAGAGGCAATAATAAAATGGTTATTATCATATTTCCTTGTTCATGATAATCGTCTATTGTTCATGCTATAATTGTATTAACAGGAAGCAGTAATACATGTGTGAATAAATAGATCGCAATGTGTCCCTAGCAAGCCTCTAGTTGGCTAGCTCGTTAGTCAATAGATGATCATGGTTTCCTGATCATGGGCATTAGATGTCATTGATAACGGGATCACATCATTGGGAGAATGATGTGATGGACAAGACCCAATCCTAAGCCTAGCACTAGATCGTATTGTTCATATGCTAATGCTTTTCTAATGTCAAGTATCTTTTCCTTCGACCGTGAGATTGTGCAACTCCCGGATACCGTAGGAGTGCTTTGGGTGTATCAAACGTCACAACGTAACTGGGTGACTATAAAGGTGCACTACGGGTACCTCCGAGAGTGTCTGTTGGGTTGGCACGAATCGAGATCGGGATTTGTCACTCCGTGTGACGGAGAGGTATCTCTGGGCCCACTCGGTAGAACATCATCATGAGCTCAATGTGACTAAGGAGTTAGTCACACGATGACGTGCTACGGAACGAGTAAAGATACTTACCGGTAACGAGATTGAACAAGGTATAGGTATACCGACGATCGAATCTCGGGTAAGTTCTATACCGACAGACAAAGGGAATCGTGTACGGGATTGATTGAATCCTTGACATCGTGGTTCATCCGATGAGATCATCGTGGAGCAAGTGGGAGCCACCATGGGTATCCAGACCCCACTGATGGTTATTGGCCAGAGAGGTGTCTCGGTCATGTCTGCCTGTCTCCCGAACCCGTAGGGTCTACACACTTAAGGTTCGATGACGCTAGGGTTATAGGGAATTGTTATACGAGGTTATCGAAAGTTGTTCGGAGTCCCGGATGAGATCCCGGACATCACGAGGGGCTCCGGAATGGTCCGGAGGTAAATATTGATATATAGGACGGATGGTTTCGGATACCGGAAGTGTTTCGGGCATCACCGGTAACGTACCGGGACCACCGGGACCACCGGAGGTGGCCCCGGGGGACCACCGAAGGGGGGCAGCGACCCCGGGAGATAAGGTGGGCCAAGTGGGGGTGGGAACCAGCCCTAGATGGGCTGGTGCGCCTCCCCACTCAGCCCATAGCGCAAGGGAGAGAAAAGGGGGGGGGGCAAACCCAAGGCCAGGTGGGCCTAAGGCTCACCAGATGGTGCGCCACCCCTCCTCCCCCTTCTGGCCGCCGCACCTCCCATCTGGGGGGGCTGCCGCACCCCCTAGGGTGGGAACCCTAGGGGTGGCACCCCCTCTCCCCTCCCCCTATATATATCGGGCACTTTTGGCCATTGAGACACACGGTTTTCCCTCTCTCTCGGCGCAACCCCGCTCTTCTTCCTCCTCCTCTCCGCCGGTGCTTGGCGAAGCCCTGCCGGGAGACCTCGTCTCTCCACCGACACCATGCCGTCGTGCTGCTGGAGTTCTTCCCCAACCTCTCCCTCCTCCTTGTTGGATCAAGGTGCGGGAGATGTCACCGGGCTGCACGTGTGTTGAACGCGGAGGTGCCGTAGTTCGGCACTAGATCGGAATCGCTGCGAGTACGACTCCATCAACCGCGTTCTAGCAACGCTTCCGCTTAGTGATCTTCAAAGGTATGAAGATGCTCTTACCCCTCTCTCGTTGCTGGTCTCTCCATAGGAAGATCTGAATATGCGTAGGAAAATTTTGAATTTATGCTACGTTACCCAACAGTGGCATCCGAGCCAGGTTTTCTATGCGTAGATTCTATGCACGAGTAGAAGACAAAAGTTGTGGGCGATGATTTGTCAATTTGCTTGCCGCTACTAGTATTATTCTTTTCCGGCGGTATTGTGGGATGAAGCGGCCCGGACCGACTTTACACGTACACTTACGTGAGACTGGTTCCACCGAGAGACATGCACATCGTGCATAAAGGGGGCTAGCGGGTGTCTGTCTCTCCTACTCTAGTCGGATTGGATTTGATGAAAAGGGTCCTTATGAAGGGTAAATAGCTTTGGCATATCATCGTTGTGGCTGTCACGTAGGTAAGAAGGCGTTCTTGCTAGAAACCCAAATCAGCCACGTAAAACTTGCAACAACAATTAGAGGACGTCTAACTTGTTTTTGCAGGGTTTGACATGTGATGTGATATGCCCAAAGTTGTGATGTTGCATGTATGATGTATGAGATGATCATGTTATTGTAATAGGTTTCACGACTTGCATGTCGATGAGTATGACAACCGGCAGGAGCCATAGGAGTTGTCTTAATTTATTGTATGAGATGCAACGCCATGTGCTTACTACTTTTACTTCATTGCTAACGGTTAGCTATAGTAGTAGTGATAGTAGTAGTTGGCGTGACGATTTCACGGAGACACGATGATGGAGATCATGGTGTCACGCCGGTGACGATGATGATCATGCGATGCCTGAAGATGGAGATCGAAAGAGCAAAGATGATAATGGCCATATCATGTCACTATATGATTGCATTGTGATGTTTATCATGTTTTACATCTTATTGCTTAGAACGACGGTAGCATAATAAGATGATCCCTCTCAAAATTTCAAGAACGTATTCCCCTAAGTGTGCACCGTTGCGAAGGTTCGTTGTCTCGAAGCACCACGTGATGATCGGGTGTGATAGATTCTAACGTTCGCATACAACGGGTGTAAGCCAGATTTACACACGGGAAACATCTAGGTTGACTCGACGAGCTTAGCATGTACAGACATGACCTCGAATACAAGAGACCGAAAGGTCGAACATGAGTCGTATGGTTGAATACGATCAGCATGAAGTTGCTCACCATGGTGACTAGTCCGTCTCACGTGATGATCGGACACGGGTTAGTCAACATGGATCATGTATCACTTAGATGACTAGAGGGATGTCGATTTAAGTGGGAGTTCATACTTAATTTGATTAAATGAACTTAATTGTCATGAACTAAGTCTATAAATTGTATTTATAAATATTGTAGATGTCCAACGTCAACCTCAACTTCAACGCATTCCTAGAGAAAAACAAGCTGAAAGATGATGGTAGCAACTATGCGGACTGGGTTCGCAACTTGAAGCTCATCCTTGAAGCAGCTAAAAAGGCTTATGTCCTTAATGCGCCGCTAGGTGACCCTCCCGCTCCCGCAGCAGCCCAGGACATTCTGAACGTCTGGCAAACGCAGAGTGATGACTACTCTCTGGTCAGGTGTGGCATGTTATACAGTTTAGAAACGGGGCTCCAAAGGCGTTTTGAGCAACACGGGGCATATGAGATGTTCCAGGAGCTGAAGCTAGTTTTTCAAGCTCACGCCCGTGTCGAGAGGTATGAAGTCTCCGACAAGTTCTTTAGCTGTAAGATGGAGGAGAACAGTTCTGTCAGTGAGCACATACTCAAAATGTCTGGGTTACACGGTCGTCTGACTTCACTTGGAGTCGAACTTCTGGATGATATTATAATTGATAGAATCCTCCAGTCTCTCCCACCAAGCTACAAAGGCTTTGTGCTTAACTACAACATGCAAGGGATGGAGAAGACCATTCCCGAGTTGTACTCGATGCTCAAGTCTGCAGAAGTAGAAATCAAGAAAGAGCATCAAGTGTTGATGGTCAACAAGACCACTAGTTTCAAGAAAGGCAGGGGTAAGAAGAACTTCAAGAAAGACGGCAAAGCTGTTGCCGCACCCGGTAAGCCAGATGCCGGGAAGAAGAAAAGGAACGGACCCAGCCTGAGACTGAGTGCTTCTATTGCAAGGGAAAGGGTCACTGGAAGCGGAACTGCCCCAAATACTTAGCGGACAAGAAGGCCGGCAACGTTAAAGGTATATGTGATATACATGTTATTGATGTGTACCTTACTAGCGCTCGTAGTAGCTCCTGGGTATTTGATACCGGTGCTGTTGCTCACATTTGCAACTCAAAGCAGGAACTGCGGAATAAGCGGAGACTGGCCAAGGACGAGGTGACGATGCGCGTCGGGAATGGTTCAAAGGTCGATGTGATCGCCGTCGGCACGCTACCTCTACGTCTACCATCGGGATTAGTTTTAAACCTTAATAATTGTTATTTAGTACCGGCTTTAAGCATGAACATTGTATCAGGGTCTTGCTTAATGCGAGACGGCTACTCATTTAAGTCAGAGAATAATGGTTGTTCTATTTATATGAGTGATATGTTTTATGGTCATGATCCGCTGGTGAATGGTTTATTCTTGATGAATCTCGATCGTGATGTTACACATATTCATAGTGTGAGTACCAAAAGATGTAAAGTTGATAATGATAGTCCCACATACTTGTGGCACTGCCGCCTTGGTCATATCGGCGTTAAGCGCATGAAGAAGCTCCATACTGATGGACTATTAGAGTCTCCTGACTTTGAATCATTTGACACATGCGAACCGTGCCTCATGGGCAAGATGACTAAGACTCTATTCTCTGGAATAATGGAGAGAGCAACCGACTTATTGGAAATAATACATACTGATGTGTGTGGTCCAATGAACGTTGAAGCTCGCGGTGGTTATCGTTATGTTCTCACCCTCAACGATGATTTGAGTAGGTATGGGTATATCTACTTGATGAAGCACAAATCTGAGACATTTGAAAAGTTCAAGGAATTTCAGAGTGAGGCTGAGAATCAACGTGACAGAAAAATTAAATGTCTACGATCTGATCGTGGAGGAGAGTATTTGAGTCACGAGTTTGGCACACACCTAAGGAAGTGTGGAATCGTTTCACAACTGACGCCGCCTGGCACACCGCAGCGCAACGGAGTGTCTGAACGTCGTAATCGCACTTTATTAGATATGGTACGATCTATGATGTCTCTCACCGACTTACCGCTATCATTTTGAGGATACACATTAAAAACTGCAGCATTCACTTTAAATAGGCACCGTCTAAATCCGTTGAGACGACACCGTATGAACTATGGTTTGGCAAGAAACCTAAGTTGTCGTTTCTTAAAGTTTGGGGCTGCGATGCTTATGTGAAGAAACTTCAACCAGAAAAGCTCGAACCCAAAGCGGAGAAATGCGTATTCATAGGATACCCTAAGGAAACTATTGGGTATACCTTCTATCTTAGATCCGAAGGTAAAACCTTTGTTGCCAAGAACGGATCCTTTCTAGAGAAAGAGTTTCTCTCGAAAGAAGTAAGTGGGAGGAAGGTAGAACTTGATGAGGTAATTACACCCCCTCTCGAACAGGAAAGTAGCGCAGCGCGGGAAGTTGTTCCTGTGGCGCCTACACCGACTGAAGAGGAAGTTAATGATGATGATCATGAAGCTTCGGATCAAGTTACTACTGAACCGCGAAGGTCCACAAGGGCACGCTCCGCACCAGAGTGGTACGGCAACCCTGTGATGGAAATCATGTTGTTAGACAATGGTGAACCTTCGAACTATGAAGAAGCGATGGCGGGCCCGGATTCCAACAAATGGCTTGAGGCCATGAAATCTGAGATAGGATCCATGTATGAGAACAAAGTATGGACTTTGGTGGACTTGCCCGATGACCGGCGAGCCATAGAAAATAAATGGATCTTTAAGAAGAAGACTGATGCAAACGGTAATGTAATCGTTTACAAAGCTCGACTTGTCGCAAAGGGTTTTCGACAAATTCAAGGAGTTGACTACGAAGAGACTTTCTCTCCTGTAGCGAAGCTGAAATCAGTTCGAATCATGTTAGCAATTGCTGCCTTTTATGATTATGAAATTTGGCAAATGGACGTCAAAACAGCGTTCCTTAACGGGAACCTTAAGGAAGAGTTGTATATGATGCAACCAGAAGGTTTTGTCGACCCTAAGGGTGCTAACAAAGTGTGCAAGCTCCAACGCTCCATCTATGGGCTGGTGCAAGCATCTCGGAGTTGGAACATTCGCTTTAATGAGGTGATTAAAGCGTTTGGGTTCATACAGGTTTACGGAGAAGCCTGTGTGTACAAGAAAGTGAGTGGGAGCTCTGTAGCTTTCCTCATACTATATGTGGATGACATATTATTGATGGGGAATAATATAGATATGTTGGAGAGAATAAGACAAGAGTTTTTCAATGAAGGACCTTGGAGAAGTTGCATACATATTAGGCATCAAGATATATAGAGATAGATCGAGACGCCTCATAGGTCTTTCGCAAAGTACATACCTTGACAAGATATTGAAGAAGTTCAATATGGAAAACTCAAAGAACGGGTTCTTGCCAGTTTTGCAAGGTATGAGATTGAGTAAGACTCAGTCGCCGACCACGGCAGCAGATAGAGAGAAGATGAGTTCTGTCCCCTACGCTTCAGCCGTGGGCTCTCTAATGTATGCCATGCTGTGTACCAGACCTGATATAAACCTTGCCATAAGTTTGGTAGGGAGGTACCAAAGTAATCCCGGTACAGAACACTGGACAGCGGTCAAGAATATCCTTAAGTACCTGAAAAGGACTAAGGAAATGTTTCTCGTTTATGGAGGTGACGAAGAGCTCGTCGTAAAGGGTTACGTCGACGCTAGCTTCGACACAAATCCGGATGACTCTAAGTCACAGACTGAATACGTATATGTGTTGAATGGTGGGGCAGTGAGCTGGTGCAGCAACAAGCAAGAAGTCGTGGCAGCATCTACATGTGAAGCGGAGTACATAGCTGCTTCAGAAGCGGCTCATGAAGGAATTTGGATGAAGGAGCTCATCACCGACCTTGGAGTGGTTCCAAGCGCGTCGGGTCCTATGACACTCTTCTGTGATAACACTGGAGCCATTGCCATAGCCAAGGAGCCCAGGTTTCACCGGAAGACGAAGCACATCAAGCGCCGCTACAACTCCATCCAGGACCATGTCCAGAGTGGAGTGATAGATATTTGTAAAGTACACACGGATCTGAATATTGCAGACCCGTTGACTAAACCTCTTCCACGAGCAAAACATGATCAACACCATAATGCTATGGGTGTTCGATACATCACAATGTAACTAGATTATTGACTCTAGTGCAAGTGGGAGACTGTTGGAAATATGCCCTAGAGGCAATAATAAAATGGTTATTATCATATTTCCTTGTTCATGATAATCGTCTATTGTTCATGCTATAATTGTATTAACAGGAAACAGTAATACATGTGTGAATAAATAGATCGCAATGTGTCCCTAGCAAGCCTCTAGTTGGCTAGCTCGTTAGTCAATAGATGATCATGGTTTCCTGATCATGGGCATTAGATGTCATTGATAACGGGATGACATCATTGGGAGAATGATGTGATGGACAAGACCCAATCCTAGGCCTAGCACTAGATCGTATTGTTCGTATGCTAATGCTTTTCTAATGTCAAGTATCTTTTCCTTCGACCGTGAGATTGTGCAACTCCCGGATACCGTAGGAGTGCTTTGGGTGTATCAAACGTCACAACGTAACTGGGTGACTATAAAGGTGCACTACGGGTACCTCCGAGAGTGTCTGTTGGGTTGGCACGAATCGAGATCGGGATTTGTCACTCCATGTGACGGAGAGGTATCTCTGGGCCCACTCGGTAGAACATCATCATGAGCTCAATGTGACTAAGGAGTTAGTCACACGATGACGTGCTACGGAACGAGTAAAGAGACTTACCGGTAACGAGATTGAACAAGGTATAGGTATACCGACGATCGAATCTCGGGCAAGTTCTATACCGACAGACAAAGGGAATCGTGTATGGGATTGATTGAATCCTTGACATCGTGGTTCATCCGATGAGATCATCGTGGAGCAAGTGGGAGCCACCATGGGTATCCAGACCCCGCTGATGGTTATTGGCCAGAGAGGTGTCTCGGTCATGTCTGCCTGTCTCCCGAACCCGTAGGGTCTACACACTTAAGGTTCGATGACGCTAGGGTTATAGGGAATTGTTATACGAGGTTACCGAAAGTTGTTCGGAGTCCCGGACGTCACGAGGAGCTTCGGAATGGTCCGGAGGTAAAGATTGATATATAGGACAGATGGTTTCGGATACCGGAAGTGTTTCGGGCATCACCGGTAACGTACCGGGACCACCGGGACCACCGAAGGGGGGCAACGACCCCGGGAGATAAGGTGGGCCAAGTGGGGGTGGGAACCAGCCCCTAGATGGGCTGGTGCGCCTCCCCACTCAGACCATAGCGCAAGGGAGAGAAAAGGGGGGGGGCAAACCCAAGGCCAGGTGGGCCTAAGGCCCACCAGATGGTGCGCCACACCTCCTCCCCCTTCTGGCCGCCGCACCTCCCATCTGGGGGGGCTGCCGCACCCCCTAGGGTGGGAACCCTAGGGGTGGCACCCCCTCTCCCCTCCCCCTATATATATCGGGCACTTTTGGCCATTGAGACACACGGTTTTCCCTCTCTCTCGGCGCAACCCCGCTCTTCTTCCTCCTCCTCTCCGCCGGTGCTTGGCGAAGCCCTACCGGGAGACCTCGTCTCTCCACCGACACCATGCCGTCGTGCTGCTGGAGTTCTTCCCCAACCTCTCCCTCCTCCTTGCTGGATCAAGGTGCGGGAGACGTCATCGGGCTGCACGTGTGTTGAACGCGGAGGTGCCGTAGTTCGGCACTAGATCGGAATCGCTGCGAGTACGACTCCATCAACCGCGTTCTAGCAACGCTTCCGCTTAGCGATCTTCAAAGGTATGAAGATGCTCTTACCCCTCTCTCGTTGCTGGTCTCTCCATAGGAAGATCTGAATATGCGTAGGAAAATTTTGAATTTATGCTACGTTACCCAACAAATTCTTCTTTCGTAGATACGGATGCTAGCGAGAGGGGTTAATCATAAGTGGGATGCTTGTCCAAGCAAGGGCAGTACCCAAGCGCCGGTCCACCCACATATCAAACTATCAAAGTAACGAACGCGAATCGTATGAACATGATGAAACTAGCATGACAGAAATTCCCGTGTGTCCTCGAGAGCGTTTTTCCTCCTATAAGACTTTGTCCAGGCTTGTCCCTTGCTACAAAAGGGATTGGGCCACTTTGCTGCATCGTTGATACTTTTGTTACTTGTTGCTTGCTACAAATCATCTCACCACACAATCACTTGTTACCGACAATTTCAGTGCCTGCAGATTTTACCTTGCTGAAAACTACTTGTCAGATCCTTCTGCTCCTCGTTGGGTTCGACACTCTTACTTATCGAAAGGACTACGATTGATCCCCTATACTTGTGGGTCATCAAGGCTCTTTTCTGGCACTGTTGCCGGGGAGTGAAGGGCCTTTGGTAAGTGGAACTTGGTAGGGAAACATTCATATAGTGTGCAGAAATTTATTGTCACTTGTCACTATGGATACTAATCCTTTGAGGGGCTTGTTCGGGGTATCTCAACCTCGAATGGAAGCACAAATAGTTGCTCTTCAACCTGCTGCACCTACTGAAAATATTTGCTTTGATTTTCCTTCGGGTATGCTTGAGAAACTGCTGGCTAATCCTTTTACACGAGATGGAACATCACATCCAGACTTGCATCTAATCTATGTAGATGAAGTTTGCGGTTTATTTAAGCTTACAGGTTTGCCCGAGGATGAGGTCAAGAAGAAGGTCTTTCCTTTATCTTTGAAGGATAAGGCGTTGACATGGTATAGGCTATGTGATGATACTGGATCATGGGACTACAATCGGCTGAAATTGGAATTTCATGAAAAGTTTTATCCTATGCATTTAGTACATCGTGATCAAAATTATATTTACAATTTTTGGCCTCGTGACAGAGAAAGCATCGCTCAAGCTTGGGGGAGGCTTAAACCAATGCTATATTCATGCCCCAATCATGAGCTCTCGAGAGAAATTATCATTCAGAACTTCTATGCTCGGCTTTCTCATGATGATCGCACCATGCTTGACACTTCTTGTACCGGTTCTTTTATGAAGAGAGATATTGACTTCAAATGGAATTTATTGGAGAAAATTAAACGCAACTCTGAAGATTGGGAGCTTGAAGAAGGTAAGGAGTCAGGTATGAATTTCACGTTTGATTGCGTTAAATCCTTTGTTGAGACAAATACGTTTTGTGACTTTAGCGCTAAGTATGGACTTGACTCTGAGATAGTAGCGTCATTGTGTGAATCATTTTCTGCTCATATTGATCTCCCCAAAGGGAAGTGGTTCAAATATCATCCTCCTTTAGAAGTCAATGTAGTTAAACCCAATCCAGTTGAAGAGAAAGTCATTGCCTATAATGATCCTATTGTTCCCAGTGCTTACATTGAGAAACCGCCTTTCTGTGTTAGGATAAAGGATCATTCTAAAGCTTCAACTATGATATGTAGAGGCTACATTAGAACACCTACACCCCGTGAGCAAATTAGAGTTGAACCTAGCATTGCTATTATCAAAGATCTTGTGTCCGAAGAAGTTGAGGGACATAATATTCACTTCTGTGAAGATGCTGCTAGAATTGCTAAACCTCACGTTAGAGACAAACATAGGCCTGTTGTTGGCATGCCCGTTGTTTCTGTTAAGATAGGAGATCATTGTTATCATGGCTTATGTGACGTGGGTGCTAGTGTTAGTGCAATACCTCAATCCTTATACGATGAAATCAAAGACGAGATTGCACCTGTTGTGATAGAGCCCATTGATGCACTATTCAGCTTGCCAATAGAGATACTATCTGCCCTGTGGGAATTGTTAGGGATGTTGAATTCTTGTGTGGTAAAACGAAGTATCCTACTGATTTCCTCGTTCTTGCTACCGCACAAGATAGCTTTTCTCCCATCATATTTGGTAGACCTTTTGTCAATACTGTCAATGCTCATATTGATTGGGAGAAGCAAACTGTCACTGTTGGCTTTGAAGGTGTGTCACATGAGTTCAATTTCTCTAAGTTTGGTAGACAACCTCATGAAAAGGAGTTTCCTAGTAGGGATGAAACTATTGCCTTAGCCTCTATTGTCGTGCCTCTTACTGATCCCTTAGAGCAATACTTGCTTGAGCATGAAAATGATATGCATATGGATGAAAGGGATGAGATAGATAGAGTTGTCTTAGAACAATATCCTATCCTTAAGAATAACTTGCCTCTTGAACTGCTTGGGGATCCACCCCCACCAAAGGGTGATCCTGTGTTCGAGCTTAAACAGTTGCCTGATACTCTTAAGTATGCCTACCTTGATGAAAAGGAGATATATCCTGTTATTATTAGTGCTAGCCTCTCAGAGCATGAAGAAAACAAGTTACTAAAAACTCTGAGGAAGCACCGTGCTGCTATTGGATATACTCTTGATGATCTTAAGGCCATTAGTCCTACCCTATGCCAGCACAAGATTAAAACTGATCCTGATTTCAAACCAGTTGCTGATCATCAAAGGAGATTAAATCCTAAGGTGAAAGAAGTAGTGAGAAAAGAAATACTAAAGCTCCTGGAAGCGGGTATTATCTATCCTGTTGCTCATAGCGATTGGGTGAGTCCGGTGCATTGCATTCCTAAGAAGGGAGGCATTACCGTTGTCCCTAATGATAAGGATGAATTGATCCCACAGAGGATTATTACTGGCTATAGGATGGTGATCGATTTTAGGAAACTAAATAAAGCCACTAGGAAAGATCATTACCCTTTGCCTTTTATCGACCAAATGCTAGAAAGGCTGTCCAAACACACACACTTCTGCTTTCTAGACGGTTATTCTGGTTTCTCCCAAATACCAGTTGCACAATCTTATCAGGAGAAGACCACTTTCACGTGCCCTTTCGGTACCTTTGGTTATAGACGTATGATGGCTATATTCTCTGACTTTTGTGAAAAGATTGTCGAGGTTTTCATGGATGACTTCTCCGTTTACGGGTCTTCCTTTGATGATTGCCTCAGCAACCTTGATCGAGTCTTGCAGAGATGTAAAGAGACCAATCTTGTCTTGAATTGGGAGAAGTGCCACTTTATGGTTAATGAAGGCATCGTCTTAGGACATAAAATTTCTGAAAGAGGTATTGAAGTCGATAAGGCTAAGGTTGATGCAATCGAGAAAATGCCATACCCCACAGATATCAAGGGTATAAGAAGTTTCCTTGGTCATGCTAGTTGATACGTCTCAAATGTATCTATAATTTTTTATGGTTTCACGCTGTTATCTTGTCTTCTTTGGTTGTTTTATGTACCTTTTATATCTTTTTTGGGACTAACTTATTGATTCAGTGCCAAGTGCCAGTTCCTGTTTTTTCCGTGTTTTTGTCTCTTTTCAGATCTGATTTTGGAACGGAGTCCAAACGGAAGAAAAACCCTGAAATGATTTTTTCCCGAACGGAAGAAGACCAGGGGGCTTTTGGGCCAAGCCAGGTGGGCTCCAAGGAGCCCACAAGCCCCCACTCCGCCACCAGGGGGAGGCGGCGGTGGGCAGGCTTGTGGCCTCCTTGGCCGCCCCTGACCTAGGTCTTTGGCCTATAAATTCCCAAATATTCCGCAAAAAATCAGGGGAGCCTCGAAAATACTTTTTCGCCGCCGCAAGCTTTCGTTTCCGCGAGATCTCATCTGGAGACCCTTCCCGGCACCCTGCCAGAGGGGACTTTGGAGTTGAAGGGCTTCTTCATCATCATCATCGCCCCTCCAGTGACTCGTGAGTAGTTCACTTTAGACCTACGGGTCTGTAGTTAGTAGCTAGATGGCTTCTTCTCTCTCTTGGATCTTCAATACAAAGTTCTCCATGATCTTCATGGAGATCTATCCGATGTAATCTTCTTTGGCGGTGTGTTTGTCGAGATCCGATGAATTGTGGATTTGTGATCAGATTATCTATGATATATATTTGAGTCTTTGCTGATTTCTTATATGCATGATTTGATATCCTTGTAAGTCTCTCCAAGTCTTGGGTTTTGTTTGGCCAACTAGATCTATGATTCTTGCAATGGGAGAAGTGCTTGGTTTTGGGTCCTGCCATGTGGTGACCTTTCCCAGTGACAGTAGGGGCAGCAAGGCACACATCAAGTAGTTGCCATCAAGGGTAAAAAGATGGGGTTTTTATCATTGGTTTGAGATTATCCCTCTACATCATGTCATCTTGCTTAAGGCGTTACTCTGTTCTTATGGACTCAATACACTAGATGCATGCTGGATAGCGGTCGACATGTGGATTAATAGTAGTAGATGCAGAAAGTATCGGTCTACTTGTTTCGGACATGATGCCTATAGAAACAATCATTGCATAGATATCGTCACGACTTTGCACAGTTCTATCAATTGCTCGACAGTAATTTGTTCACCCACCGTCTATTTGCTTTCATGAGAGAAGCCACTAGTAAACAATACGCCCCCCGGGTCTATTCACATCCATCGTTTACACCTCCGCTTTTACTTTGCTTTGTTACTTTGTTGCTTTCAGTTCTCACTTGGCAAACAATCTATAGGGGATTGACAACCCCTTCATAGCGTTGGGAGCAAGTTTTTGTGTTTGTGCAGGATCTTGAGATACTCCTCCACTGGATTGATACCTTGGTTCTCAAACTGAGGGAAGTACTTACCACCGCTACGCTACATCACCCTTTCCGCTTCGAGGGAACACCAACGCAAGGCTCCAAGGCCACAGGGGAAATCCTTTGCATACTTGCCTAGGAAGTCCCTTAAGGCGTAGCCGCAGCTGAAGGATTCCTGGTGCCGTTGCTGATGAGTATCAAGCAACACTCCTATTTCTGGCGTCGTTGGAAGGTCTTTTGTTGCAGTAGCAGAAGTATTTCTGGCGCCGTTGCCGGGGAAGAGAAATCAAGATCTATCCAAGTAGGTCTCACAAACTCTTCTCGTGCATTTACTTTTGTTGCCAGTTGCGTCTCGTTTTCCTCTCCCCCACTTCACATTCGCCGTTTTCATTTGCCTTTTTCCGTTTGCCCTTTTCTTTTGCTTGTGTGCCATGTGCCCTCAATATGCTTGCATCTTCGCTTGCTGAAAATCTAGTGATATGGATCCTCATCCACTTGCTAGTCTCTTTAAGAGACCCACTCGTGTGGAACAAATTGCTATTGAGTTGAGGGCAATTGACTATTTCTTTGGAGTTTTGCGTAATATGCGTGAATCTGAAAATTGTGAGGAAGAAATTCATGAAGTGATTCACGAGGGCTCCTTGGATGAAAAGCATGATTGCAATGATTTCACTATAAATCCTATTAGTGACAATCATGCTAAAAATATGCAAAACCCTAAGCTTGGGGATGCTAGTTTTGCTTTGTCCACTACTTGTTGCAATAATCATGATTGGGGTGATGATCTTTCTCATGATCTTGAAAATTTGTTCAAGCCTCATGATGAATAGGATATTTGCAACAACACTGAAAGTGGGATTGGAGAAGTCATGACTTTATTTGATGATAATCCCACTATTTTTGAAGAGCGTCAACTTTGCATGCATGTGGATCATGAAAAGAATATCCTATGGGATAGCTATATTGTTGAATTTTAATATGATCCCACATGTAATTTCTATGAGAGAGGAAAATATTTTGGTAGAAACTTTCATGTTACAAAATTACCTCTCCTTATGTTGAGATTGCTATTGTCTCTTTCTTCTTCCTTGCATATGGCAACTATTAGTTGTCTTGACAATTTTTTCCTACAAAATGCCTATGCATAGGAAGTATGTTACACTTAGATGTGACTTTCACATGCTTTAGGACACTCTCATCGTGCTTCAATTCTTGTCTTTTGTGTGAGCATCATTGAATGCCTAGCTAAGGGCGTTAAACAAAATCGCTTGTTGGGAGGCAACCCAACGAATCTATCCTTTTTATTTCTGTTTTGTGTTTTCCACACTTTCATAATTCTGTTATGATTGTGTTTTTTGTGTTTCTTTTTGCGTTTGTGCCGAGCAAAACCGTTATGATTACTCTTGGGGATGATCGTTTGGTCATGCTGGAAAAGACAGAAACTTTCTGCTCACGAAAAGAATTTTCATTTTTGTTCTGTAAGAGATTTTGAGTTGATTCTTTTTGCTGTTGATTGCTAAGAAAATTATTGAGAGTGTCGTAAGTTTTCAGATTTTTTGAAGTACCAGAGGTATACTAAATATACAGATTTCTACAGACTGGTCTGCTGTTAACAGATTCTGCTTTTGTTGTGTCTGTTGCTTATTTTGATGAAACTATGGATAGTATCGGGGGAATTAGACATGAAAGATTGAAAGTACAGTAACCCAACATCAGCACAAGTATAATTTAAGTTTGCTACAGTACCTAAGGAAGTGGTGGTTTGCTTTCTCATACTAATGTTATCACGAGTTTCTGTTTAAGTTTCGTGTTGTGAAGTTTTTAAGTTTTGGGTGAAGTTCTTATGGACAAAGAGATAAAGAGTGGCAAGATCTCAAGCTTGGGGATGCCCAAGGCACCCCAAGATATTCAAGGATGACGTAAAATCCTAAGCTTGGGGATTCCCCGGGAAGGCATCCCCTCTCTCGTCTTCAATCCATCGGTAACGTTACTTGGGGCTATAGTTTTGTTCACCACATGTTATGTGTTTTTTCTTGGAGCGTCTTGTAGCGTAGGAGTCTTTTATTTTTGTTGTGTCAAAATCATCCTTGCTGCACACCTAGAGAGAGAGACATGCACACACCGTGATTTTGTCGAGCTTCACTTATATCTTTTGGTAGACAATTCAGCTCACATGTGCTTCACTTATATCTTTTGAGCTAGATACTTTTGCTCTATGAGATTCACTTATATATTTTAGAGCACATCGGTGCGTGGCTTGGTAGTTGATCTATGCTTTGAAAGTAGTCTCAAAAGGGGTAGTTATCCAAAGGGATACGAAAACTTCCACCTTCATGTGCATTGAATAGTTAGAGAAGTTTGATTCATCTCAATTAGTTTTGAGTTGTGGTTATGGTAATATTCAAGTCATGCTAGTAAGGTGTTGTGGATCTAGAAATACTTGTGTTGAAGTTAGTGATTCCCGTAGCATGCACGTATGGTGAACCGCTATGTGATGAAATCTGAGCATGATTAGTATATTGATTGTCATCCTTTGCGTGGCGGTCGGGATCGCGTGATGGTTTATACCTACCAACCCTTCCCCTAGGAGTATGCATTGAATGCTTTGTTTCGATTACTAATAAAACTTTTGCAACAAGTATATGAGTTCTTCATGACTAATGTTGAGTCCATGGTTTAGATGCACTTTCACCTTCCACCATCACTATCTTCTTAGTGCCGTGCAACTTTCGCCGGTGCACAAAACCCACCATTAGCCTCCCTCAAAATAGCCACCATACCTACCTACTATGGCTTTTTCAAAGTCATTCCGAGATATATTGCCATGCGACTACCACCATGATATGTGCCATGATTGTTCTGCTGTGTATCCCTTGCAACGGCGCCAGAAATAGTTTTGTCGACAGCACCAGGAATCCTTCAGCTACGGCTACGCCTTAAGGGACTTCCTAGGCAAGTATGCAAAGGATTTCCCCCGTGGCCTTGGAGCCTTGCGTTGGTGTTCCCTCGAAGCGGAAAGGGTAATGTAGCACAGCGACGGTAAGTATTTCCCTCTGTTTGAGAACCAAGGTATCAATTCGACGGAAGAGTATCTCAAGATCCTGCACAAACACAAAAGCTTGCACCCAACGCTATGAAGGGGTTGTCAATCTCTTATAGATTGTTTGCCAAGTGAGAACTGAAAGGAACAAAGTAACAAAGCAAAGTAAAAGCGAAGATGTAAACGATGGATGTGAATAGACCCGGGGGCCATAGTGTTTACTAGTGGCTTCTCTCATGAAAGCAAGTAGATGGTGGGTGAACAAATTACTGTCGAGCAATTGATAGAACTGTGCAGAGTCGTGACGATATCTATGCAATGATTATTTCTATAGGCATCACGTCCGAAACAAGTAGACCGATACTTTCTGCATCTACTACTATTACTCCACACGTCGACCGCTATCCAGCATGCATCTAGTGTATTAAGTCCATAAGAACAGAGTAACGCCTTAAGCAAGATGACATGATGTAGAGGGATAATCTCAAACCAATGATAAAAACCCCATCTTTTTACCCTTGATGGCAACTGCTTGATGTGTGCCTTGCTGCCCCTACTGTCAGTGGGAAAGGTCACCACATGGCAGAACCCAAAACCAAGCACTTCTCCCGTTGCAAGAATCATAGATCTAGTTGGCCAAACAAAACCCAAGACTCGGAGAAACTTACAAGGATATCAAATCATGCATATAAGAAATCAGCAAAGACTCAAATATATATCATAGATAATCTGATCACAATTCCACAATTCATCGGATCTCGACAAACACACCGCCAAAGAAGATTACATCGGATAGATCTCCATGAAGATCATGGAGAACTTTGTATTGAAGATCCAAGAGAGAGAAGAAGCCATCTAGCTACTAACTACGGACCCGTAGGTCTGAAGTGAACTACTCACGAGTCATTGGAGGGGCGATGATGATGATGAGGAAGCCCTCCACCTCCAAAGTCCCCTCTGACAGGGTGCCGAGAAGGGTCTCCAGATGAGATCTCGCGGAAACGGAAGCTTGCGGCGGCGGAAAAGTATTTTCGAGGCTCCCCCGATTTTTTGCAGAATATTTGGGAATATATAGGCGCAAGACCTAGGTCACGGGGTGTCCAGGGAGGCCACAAGCCTGCCCACCGGCGCCTCCCCCTGGTGGCGGAGTCGGGGCTTGTGGGCTCCCTGGAGCCCACCTGGCTTGGCCCAAAAGCCCCGTGGGCTTCTTCCATTCGGGAAAAAATCATTTCGGGGTTTTTCTTCCGTTTGGACTCCGTTCCAAAATCAGATCTGAAAAGAGTCAAAAACACGGAAAAAACAGGAACTGGCACTTGGCACTGAATCAATAAGTTAGTCCCAAAAAGATATAAAAAGGTACATAAAACATACAAAGAAGGCAAGATAACTGCGTGAAACCATCAAAAATTATAGATACATTTGAGACGTATCAAGCATCCCCAAGCTTAACTCCTGCTCTTCCTCGAGTAGGGAAGTGATAAGAATGAAATTTTGCTGCTTTCATGCTACCTAGCATAGGTGTCCTTTGTAATTCCTCTTATGTGACGTGAATGTTCAGATCCATTAGATTCAAAACAATAGTTTGCTATTGACGTGGAAACAATAATAATTCAAGCAAACTAGCAAAGTAATCATGAACTTTCAAAATAATAAGGCCAAAAGAAAGTTATCCCTACAAAAACATATAGTCTGGCTATGCTCTATCATCATTGCGCAACGAATTTAAATCATGCACAACCCCGGTATTGGCCACGTAATTGTTTCACACCTTTACTTTCTCAAACGTTTTCAACTCTCACGCAATACATGAGCATGAGCCATGGTTATAGCACTATAGATGGTGTGGAATGTGGTGGGGGTTGCAAGACAAAAAGGAGAAGATAGTCACATTAACTAGGCATATCAATGAGCTCTGGAGATGCTCATCAATAGATATCAATGTGAATGAGTAGGGATTGCCATACAAATGATGCACTAGAGCTACAAGTATGTGAAAGCTCTTAAAGAAAACTAGTGGGTGTGCATCCAACTTGCTTGCTCACGAAGACCTAAGGAAATTTTGAGGAAGCCTATCATTGGAATATACTTGCCAAGTTATATAATGAGAATTCCCACTAGCTATATGGTGGTGACAAAACGAGAGACTCTCAATCATGAAGATCATGGTGCTCAATATGCACAAGTGTGGAAAAAGCGGTAGCATTGTCCCTTCTCTCTTTTTCTCTCATTTTTTATTTATTTTGGTGGGCTCTTTGGCCCCTTTTTTTGTGGGCTTCTTTGGCCTCTTTTATTTCATCACATGGGACAATGCTCCAATAATGATGATCATCACACTTTCAACTCAAAACTTAGAGCAATTATGACTCTATATGGAATGCCTTCGGTAGTGTACCGTGGCAATGATCTAGCATGGCATAGACATCAATGGAAACATCATGCTAGCTATCTTACGGTCGTGCAAAGGCAATGTAGACATGGTGGCACATATCATGGCGGTAGTTGCATGGCAATATATCTCGGAATGACTTTGAAAAAGCCATAGTAGGTAGGTATGGTGGCTGTTTTGAGGGAGGCTAATGGTGGGTTTTGTGCACCGGCGAGAGTTGCACGACACTAAGAAGATATGATGGTGGAAGGTGAAAGTGCATCTAAACCATGGACTCAACATTAGTCATGAAGAACTCATATACTTGTTGCAAAAGTTTTATTAGTAATCGAAACAAAGCATTCAACGCATACTCCTAGGGGAAGGGTTGGTAGCGCGATCCCGACCGCCATGCAAAGGATGACAATCAATATACTAATCATGCTCAGATTTCATCACATAGCGGTTCACCATACGTGCATGCTACGGGAATGAGTAACTTCAACACAAGTATTTCTAGATCCACAACACCTTACTAGCATGACTTGAATATTACCATAACCACAACTCAAAACTAATTGAGATGAATCAAACTTCTCTAACTATTCAATGCACATGAAGGTGGAAGTTTTCGTATCCCTTTGGATAACTACCCCTTTTGAGACTACTTTCAAAGCATAGATCAACTACCAAGCCACGCACCGTTGTGCTCTAAAAGATATAAGTGAAGCACATAGAGCAAAAAGTATCTAGCTCAAAAGATATAAGTGAAGCACATGTGAGCTGAATTGTCTACCAAAAGATATAAGTGAAGCTCGACAAAATCACGGTGTGTGCATGTCTCTCTCTCTAGGTGTGCAGCAAGGATGATTGTGACACAACAAAAATAAAAGACTCCTAGGATACAAGACGCTCCAAGCAAAAACACATAACATATGGTGAATAAAAATATAGCCCCAAGTAACGTTACTGATGGATTGAAGACGAGGGAGGGGATGACTTCCCGGGGCATCCCCAAGCTTAGGCTTTTATGGCATCCTTGAATCTCTTGGGGTGCCTTGGGCATCCCCAAGCTTGATCTCTTGCCACTCTTTATCTTTTTGTCCATAAGAACTTCACCCAAAACTTGAAAACTTCACAACATGAAACTTAAACAGAAACTCGTGATAACATTAGTACAAGAAAGCAAACCACCACTTCCTTAGTTACTGTAGCAAACTTAAATTCTACTTGTGCTGATGTTGGGTTACTGTACTTTCAATCTTCCATGGCTAATACCCCCCGATACTATCCATAGTTTCATCAAAATATGCAACCAACACAACAAAAACAGAATCTGTTAACAGCAGACCAGTCTATAGCAATCTGTATGTTTCGTATACCTCAGGTACTTCACAAATTCTGAACAATTACGACAATCTGAAGAACTTGCGTAGCAATCAGCAGAAAAAAGAATCAACTGAAAAGCTCTAACAGAAAAAAATGAAAACTCTTTTCGTGAGCATAAAGTTTCTGTCTTTTCCAGCATGACCAAACGATCATCCTCAAGACTAATCATAACGGTTTTGCTTGGCACAAACGCAAAAAGAAACACAAAAAACACAATCATAACAGAATTATGAAAGTGTGGAAAACACAAAACAGAAAGAAAAAGGATAGATTCGTTGGGTTGCCTCCCAACAAGCGCTTTTGTTTAACGCCCTTAGCTTGGCGAAAGTGATGGAATCACGTATAGTCATCTTTGGTGCTCAAACCATAAGTAGCCCTCATCATAGATTCATAAGGCAATATTATTTTCTTTCTTGGAAAGTGCTCCATGCCCTTCTTTAAAGGAACTTGAAATCTAATATTCCCTTTCTTCATATGGATGATAGCACCAACAGTCCTTAGGAATTGTCTGCCAAGAATAATGGGACATGAAGGATTGCAATCTATGTCAAGTACCATGAAATCCACGGGTACATAGTTCTTATTTGCAACAATAAGAACATCATCGATCCTCCCCATGGGCTTCTTGACGGTAGAATCCGCAAGATGCAAATTAAGAGAACACTCTTCAATCTCATGAAAACCAAGAATATCACATAAAGACTTTGGAATCGCAGAAACACTAGCACCCAAATCACACAAAGCATTGCACTCATAGTTTTTGATCTTGACTTTGATAGTAGGTTCCCACTCATAATGAAGTTTTCTAGGTATCGAGACTTCTAGTTCGAGCTTCTCTTCAAGAGATTTCATCATAACATCTACGATATGCGCGGTAAAGGCTTTACTTTGTCTATAAGCATGTTGAGAGTTTGCAATGGATTGCATCAAAGAAATGCATTCAAACAAGGAGAAATTATCGTAATTGAATTCCTTGAAATCCAATGTGGGAGTTTCATTACTACCCATAATTTTGACTTCTTCTACTCCACTCTCCACACCTTTATCATCAAGATAGGTGGACTCCAAATCATCGGGGCGTTTTCAACCAAAGTGGATTCATATCCAGCCCCTCCATAAGTAGGTTTGACACGCGAAAACAAAGATTCAAGAGGAGACACACCAATCACTTTAAGATCTTCGAGATTTGCATCACTAGAACGCACCCTTTTAAACCATTCATGTCTAGTGCGAATTTGGGCGGTTCTTTCTTTGCTCTCATTCATGGAGATACGCATAGCTTTCAAAGTTTCATCCAAGTTGATCTTGGGAGGAGCGCATCTAACTTTCAAAGCATCAATATCACAAGACATCCTGTCAACGCTCTTAGCCAAATCGTCTATTTTGAGTGGTTTTTCCTCTATGGACGCATTGAAAATCTTTTGAGAGTTGATGAACTCTTTGATATTACTCTCTAGATCAGAGGGTAATTTGTTGTGATTTCCATAAGTGTTGCCGTAGGAATTGCCATAATTGTTAGAGGAGTTACTAGGAAAAGGCCTAGGAACATAGTTTCCTCTAAAAGCATTGTTGTTGCCAAAATTGTTCCTACCAACAAAATTCACGTCCAAACTAGCGTTGCTACTCTCAATCAAAGAAGATAGTGGCATGTCATTAGGATCTACGATAGCGTTTCTACTAGCAACCAAATTCATCAACTTGTCCATCTTAGCACTAAGCGAGTTAATCTCTTCTATAGCGTGCACCTTTTTGCTAGCAGGCGACCGTTCAGTGTGCCACTGAGAGTAGTTGGTCATGATATTGTCTAGGAATTTTGTAGCGTCTCCTAACGTGATTTCCATGAACGTTCCACCTGAGGCGGAGTCCAAGATATTGCGAGAAGCGAAATTCAAGCCAGCGTAAAAGATTTGTATAATCATCCACAAACTCAAGCCATGAGCGGGACAATTTCTAATCATAAGCTTCATCCTCTCCCAAGATTGTGCAACATGTTCATGATCAAGTTGCTTGAAATTCATGATATCGTTACGTAAGGAGATGATCTTAGCCAGTGGAAAATACTTGGATATGTAAGCACCTTTGCACCTATCCCAAGAATCGATACTATTTTTAGGCAAAGAAGAAAACCAAGTTTTTGCGCGATCTCGCAACGAGAAAGGAAAAAGTATCAACTTAATCACGTCATTATCCACATCTCTTTTCTTTTGCATATCGCAAAGCTCAATGAAGGTATTGAGATGGGATGCGACATCTTCACTAGGAAGGCAAGAGAATTGCTCTTCATAACAAGATTCAGCAGAGCTGCGTTGATTTCATACGATTCCGCACTAGTGGCGGGAGCAATTGGAGTACTAATAAAATCATTATTATTAGTGCTCGACAAGTCGCAAAGTTTGGTGTTTTCAGACATGATGTCTTCAACAAACAAACAAGCACACAAGCAAGCAAGAAACCGGCAAAGGAAAACGACAAGGGGAAGAGAAAATGGAGAAGAAGAAAGGCGAATGAAAACGACAAATGTGAAGTGGGGGAGAGGAAAATGAGAGGCAACTAGCAACAAAAGTAAATGCAAGAGAAGAGTTTGTGAGACCTACTTGGATAGATCTTGATTTCTCCTCCCCGGCAACGGCGCCAGAAATACTTCTGATTGTTCCGCGATGTATCCCTTGCAACGGCGCCATAAATAGTTGTGTCGACGGCACTAGGAATCCTTCAGCTACGACTACGCCTTAAGGGACTTCCTAGGCAAGTATGCAAAGGATTTCCCCCGTGGCCTTGGAGCCTTGCAATGGTGTTCCCTCGAAGCGGAAAGGGTGATGTAGCACAGCGTGGGTAAGTATTTCCCTCCGTTTGAGAACCAAGGTATCAATCCGGTAAAAGAGTATCTCAAGATCCTGCACAAACACAAAAGCTTGCACCCAACGCTATGAAGGGGTTGTCAATCCCTTATAGATTGTTTGCCAAGTGAGAACTGAAAGCAACAAAGTAACAAAGCAAAGTAAAAGCGGAGATGTAAACGATGGATGTGAATAGACCCGGGGGCCGTAGTGTTTACTAGTGTTTACTTGTAACCAATCTCCGTCTCGCGACTCTGATTGGTACTTGTAAGGTTGCTAGTAGTGTTGATTACTCTTTGTAGTTGATGCTAGTTGGATTATTTGGTGGAATAGTTTATGTTCAGATCCTTGATGCTACTCATTACCTCTCTGATCATGAATATGATTATGCTTTTTAAGTAGTTACTTTTGTTCCTCAGGACATGGGATAAATCATGCTAATAATAGTCATGTGAATTTGGTATTCGTTCGGAATTTTGATCTGTTGTATGTTGTTTTTCCTCTAGTGGTGTTATGTGAACGTCCACGACATAACACTTCACCATTATTTGGGCCTAGAGGAAGGCATTGGGAAGTAGTAAGTAGATGATGGGTTGCTAGAGTGACAGAAGCTTAATTCCTAGTTTATGCATTGCTTCGTAAGGGGCTGATTTGTATCCACTAGTTTAATGCTATGGTTAGACTTTGCCTTAATTCTTCTTTCGTAGTTGCGGATGCTTGGGAGAGGGGTTAATCATAAGTGGGATGCTTGTCCAAGTAAGGGCAGTACCCAAGTGCCGGTCCACCCACATATCAAACTATCAAAGTAACGAACACGAATCATATGAACATGATGAAACTAGCATGACAGAAATTCCCGTGTGTCCTCGGGAGCATTTTTCCTCTTATAAGACTTTGTCCAGGCTTGTCCCTTGCTACAAAAGGGATTGGGCCACTTTGCTGCACCGTTGCTACTTTTGTTACTTGTTGCTTGCTACGAATCATCTCAGCACACAATCACTTGTTACCGACAATTTCAGTACTTGCAGATATTTCCTTACTGAAAACCACTTGTCAGATCCTTCTGCTACTCGTTAGGTTCGACACTCTTACTTATCGATTGATCCTCTATACTTGTGGGTCATCAACATGCCTGTTGTTTCTGTTAAGATAGGAGATCATTGTTATCATGGCTTATGTGACGTGGGTGCTAGTGTTAGTGCAATACCTCAATCCTTATACGATGAAATCAAAGATGAGATTGCACCTGTTGAGATAGAGCCTATTGATGTCACTATTCAGCTTGCCAATAGAGATACTATCTGCCCTATGGGAATTGTTAGGGATGTTGAAGGCTTGTGTGGTAAAACGAAGTATCGTGCTGATTTCCTCGTTCTTACTACCGCACAAGATAGCTTTTGTGCCATCATATTTGGCAGACCTTTTCTAAATACCGTCAATGCTCATATTGACTGTGAGAAGCAAACTCTCACTGTTGGCTTTGAAGGCGTGTCACATGAGTTCAACTTGTCCAAGTTTGTTAGACAACCTCATGAAAAGGAGTTGCCTAGAAAGGATGAAACTATTGCCTTAGCTTCTATTGCCGTGCCCCCTACTGATCCCTTAGAGCAATACTTGCTTGAGCATGAAAATGATATGCATATGGATGAAAGGGATGAGATAGATAGAGTTGTCTTAGAACAATATCCTATCCTTAAGAACAATCTGCATGTTGAACTGCTTGGGGATCCACCCCCACCAAAGGGTGATCCTGTGTTCGAGCTTAAACAGTTGCCTGATACTCTTAAGTATGCCTATCTTGATGAAAAAGAGATATATCCTATTATAATTAGTGCTAGCCTCTCAGAGCATGAAGAAAAGAAGTTACTAAAAACTCCGAGGAAGCACCGTGCTGCTATTGGATATACTCTTGATGATCTTAAGGGCATTAGTCCTACCCTATGCCAGCACAAGATTAAAACCGATCCTAATTCTAAACCAGTTGCTGATCATCAAAGGAGATTAAATCCTAAGATGAAAGAGGTAGTAAGAAAAGAAACACTAAAGCTCCTGGAAGCGGGTATTATCTATCCTGTTGCTCATAGCGATTGGGTGAGTCCGGTGCATTGTGTCCCTAAGAAGGGAGGCATTACCGTTGTCCCTAATGATAAGGATGAATTGATCCCACATAGGATTATTACTGGCTATAGGATGGTGATTGATTTTAGGAAACTGAATAAAGCCACTAGGAAAGATCATTACCCTTTGCCTTTTATCGACTAAATGCTAGAAAGGCTGTCCAAACACACACACTTCTGCTTTCTAGACGGATATTCTGGTTTCTCCCAAATACCAGTTGTACAATCTGATGAGGAGAAAACCACTTTCACCTGCCCTTTCGGTACCTTTGCTTACAGACGTATGCCTTCTGGCTTATGTAATGTACCTGCCACCTTTCAAAGATGTATGATGGCTATATTCTCTGACTTTTGTGAAAAGATTGTCGAGGTTTTCATGGATGACTTTTCTGTTTACGGGTCTTCCTTTGATGATTGCCTCAGCAACCTTGATCGAGTCTTACAGAGATGTAAAGACACCAATCTTGTCTTGAATTAGGAGAAGTGCCACTTTATGGTTAATGAAGGCATCGTCTTAGGAAATAAAATTTCTGAAAGAGGTATTGAAGTCGATAAGGCTAAGGTTGATCCAATCGAGAAAATGCCATACCCCACAGATATCAAAGGTATAATAAGTTTCCTTGGTCATGCTGGTTTCTATAGAAGGTTCATCAAAGACTTCTCTAAGATTTCTAGGCCTCTTACCAATATCTTACAAAAGGATATTCCTTTTGTTTTTGAAGATGATTGTGAGGAAGCCTTCGAAATACGTAAGAGGGCTTTGATAACTACACCTATTGTTCAACCACCTGATTGGAACTTACCTTTTGAGATCACGTGTGACACTAGTGATTATGATGTTGGTGTTGTTCTAGGGCAAAGAGTCGATAAGAAGTTGAATGTTATTCACTATGCTAGTAAAACTCTAGACAGTGCCCAAAGAAACTATGCCACTACGGAGAAGGAATTTTTAGCAGTCGTGTTTGCATGTGAAAAGTTCAGGTCTTACATAGTTTATTCCAAAGTCACTATTCACACTGATCATGCTGCTATTAAGTACCTCATGGAGAAGAAGGACGCTAAACCTAGACTTATCAGATGGGTTCTCTTGCTACAAGAATTTGATTTGCACGTTGTCGACAGAAAGGGTGTTGATAACCCAGTAGCAGATAACTTGTCTAGGTTGGAGAACATTCTTGATGACCCACAACCTATTGATGATAGCTTTCGCCGATGAGCAACTGAATGTCATCAATGCTTCACGTAGTGCACCGTGGTATGCTGATTATGCAAACTATATCGTTGCCAAATACATACCACCTAGTTTCATGTACCAGCAAAAGAAGAAATTCTTCTTTGACTTGAGACATTACTTTTGGGATGATCCTCACCTTTATAAGGAAGGAGTAGATGGTGTTATTAGACGTTGTGTACCTGAACATGAACAGGGACAGATCCTACAGAAGTGTCACTCCGAGGCCTACGGAGGACACCATGCGGGAGATAGAACTGCACACAAGGTATTGCAATCAGGTTTCTATTGGCCCACTCTCTTCAAGGATGCCCGTAAGTTTGTCTTGTCTTGTGACGAATGTCAAAGAATAGGTAATATTAGCAAACGTCAGGAAATGCCTATGAACTATTCACTTGTCATTGAACCATTTGATGTTTGGGGCTTTGATTATATGGGACCTTTTCCAAAATCCAATGGGTATACTCACATCTTAGTTGCTGTTGATTACGTCACTAAGTGGGTAGAAGCTATTCCCACTAGTAGTGCTGATCACAACACCTCTATCAAGATGCTGAAAGAAGTTATCTTCCCTAGATTTGGAGTCCCTAGATATCTAATGACTGACGGTGGTTCACATTTCATTCATGGTGCTTTTCATAAAACGCTTGCTAAGTACGATGTCAACCATAGAATTGCGTCTCCCTATCACCCTCAGTCAAGTGGTCAAGTAGAGCTAAGTAATAGAGAGATTAAACTGATTCTGCAAAAGACTGTCAACAGGTCTAGAAAGAATTGGTCTAAGAAGCTTCATGATGCACTGTGGGCTTATAGAACTGCCTATAAGAATCCCATGGGCATGTCTCCATACAAAATGGTGTATGGTAAAGCATGTCATTTATCTCTTGAGCTAGAGCATAAAGCTTATTGGGCAATCAAAGAGCTCAACTTTGATTTCAAACTTGCCGGTGAGAAGAGGTTATTTGATATTAGCTCGCTTGATGAGTGGAGAACTCAGGCATATGAGAATGCCAAGCTGTTCAAAGAGAAGGTTAAGAGGTGGCACGATAAGAGGATACAAAAGCGTGAGTTCAATGTAGGTGATTATGTCTTGCTATATAACTCTCGTTTAAGATTCTTTGCAGGCAAGCTTCTCTCTAAATGGGAAGGTCCCTATGTTGTTGAGGAAGTATATCGTTCCGGTGCTATCAAGATCAACAACACAGAAGGTAATTGTCCGAGAGTGGTAAATGGGCAGAGAATCAAGCATTATATCTCAGGTACTCCCATAAATGTTGAAAGCAATATTATCAATACCATAACTCCGGAAGAATACCTAAGGGATATTTATCAGCCTGTTTCAGACTCCGAAAACGAAGAGGTATGTGATTCGGTAAGAAAACAGAGTCCAAAACTTTTCCAGTAGGAAATTTTCTCCGTTTTGGAATATTTGAAAAAATACAAAAATTGGAAGTAGTCCGGAAAGTGCGCGAGGAGGCGACAAGCCTGCACGGCGCGGGCCCACCCCCTACCCGCGCCGTGAGGGCTTGTGGCCACCTCGTGCACCTCCCGGACTCCGTTTTCGTGCGGGGTACTCCTTCTGGTCTGAAAAAAAATCATTATATATATTCCCGTTTGGTTTGTCCCCTGCATCACGCAGATCTCTTCTGTTTTTCGTTTCAAGCCTGCTTCTGTTGCAGATCTAGATCGCTATGACTTCCCCAAAAGCTCTAAAGGACAAGATCTTTGAGAAGGTCATCAATCCCTACCTCACGGGAGTGCTGCAACACCCTCAATCTATCGAGATGCATGAGGGGATGTTGCACATCCGTGATGTTGAGGGGCCTAAGAAGACTGGAAGCGTGGAGACGAGGCTCGAAGCAATGGAGCAACAAGTCTTCAAGTGCCAAGGGATGGTGGAGCATGGACTCAACGCCAACCACATGATGATCACGGAGTTCACCAACAAGCACAGGATTGATGCCAATGACATTGGGAAGCATCTCTCCAGGCTCTATGACGGGATTGATCAACTCCAGGCCCAGATCTATGACCTGCAGAACCAAAACTGTGAGTATGAGTACAGATTTAAATCAATACGGTTTGCTGCAGGTTTGAGGATTCCAGAGACTCGTTCATCTTTCCATGATGGAGCACATATGCCTTGGAAGACGGAGGATCAAACTCATGTTGCAAGAACTCCACCTTCACCACCAAAGGAAGACAACTGAGTATTGGTATGGGCAATCCCCTTGGCTTGTGCCAAGCTTGGGGGAGTTGCCCCGGTATCGTATCACCATCACATCTTTTGCCTTTACCTTTGTTTTAGTTTGTTCCTTTTCAGTTTTCTTTTTCTCTAGTAGTTTAAAAGTCTTAGTGTTTTAGTCTTGAGTTTTGCTTTGTGTCACCCCCGATGTATTCGAGCTCGTGAGCCATATAATAAAGAGTGTCTTAGTTGAAGGGCGTTGCCTCTTGCCATGATCAAAAGAGTGAGAATAGAACAAAAGCATGAAAGATCATGTAATGATCTTATGGGAAGTGATGGCTTCACATATAAAAAGAATGAGGATTGAAACTTGTTGAGGGTAGACAAACGTAGACCTTGGTCATTGTTGCAATTAATAGGAAGTGATAAAGAAGGAGAGGTTCACATATAAATATATCATCTCCGACACCATCTATGATTGTGAATACTCACTAAACTATTGCATGCCTAGAAGTAGATGTTGGACATGGAAGACAGCATAATGAATTGTGTCTGCTTGGTTCCGAACAATGTTATATGATTAGATATCCCTTAGCATGTGACGATTGCTTCCACCTCATATTAGCCAAAACTCCCACACCAAGTAGAGATACTACTTGTGCATCCATAAACCATCAACCCAGTTTTGCCATGGGAGTCCACCATACCTACCTATGGATTGAATAAGATCCCTCAAGTAAGTTGTCATCGGTGCAAGCAATAAAGATTGCTCTCTAATATGTATGATCTATTAGTGTGTGGAAAATAAGCTTTGTACGAACCTGTGATGAGGAAGACATAAAAGCGACAGACTGCATAATAAAGTTCTTTATCACAGGAGGCAATATAAAGTGACGTTCCTCCGCACTAAGAGGACACGCATCCAAACCTCAAAAGCGCATGACAACCTCTGCTTTCCTCTGCGAAGGGCCTATCTTGTACCTTTACTTTTTTCCCTTGAAAGATTCATGGTGATCTTCACCAATTCCCTATTTCGCCTTTGTCTTGGCTAACGTGATATGCTTGGGAAAGATCTATATTCATATGTCAACTTGGAGGTAAGTATTCATGAATTATTATTGTTGACATTACCCTTGAGGTAAGCAGTTGGGAGGCAAAACTGTAAGCCCCTATCTTTCTCTGTGTCCAGCTGAAACTTTGATCTCTTGAGTACCACGTGAGTTGTAGCAATTGTAGAGAACGAAAGAATGATTGAGTATGTGGATTTGCTTTACAAGCTCTTATTTGACTCTTTCTGATGTTGTGATAAATTGCAATTGCTTCAATGACTAAAGGCTATCGGTTGTTACTTCTCGGTAAGGTTCTTGATCCATGCTTTACTTTGTGAAGGAATTATCACTTTAGCATGAGAGATTATATGTTGGTATTGCTGTTCTGATCATGATCATGATGCATGCATGTTCGTATCTTGTTTTGTCGACACCGCTCTCCCTAAACATGTGGACATATTTATTGAGCTAGGCTTTCGCTTCACGACAAGCAAGGTCTAAGCTTGGGGGGTTGATACGTCCATTATGCATCATGTTTTCATGTTGATATTTATCGCTTCTTGGTGAAAAGACCTCGACGACGCCTTGAGGGGGGGTGAATAGGCTATTTAAAAAAACTTCTTCTGATTAGGCTTGAAACTAATGCGGAAATGAACTAAGAGGGTACTTGTCAAGCACAAATCCTAAATGCACTAGGCACTGCAACGTGTATCAACAACACGATCTACCAAGATGGACACAATACAGTTACTAACAAGCACAAGTAAGTTACACAAACTTACTTGAGCTATATTACACGACAAGTAGGTGAACAACACAAGATACTAGATCACACTATATCACACGATATATCAAAGGCTGCAAGTATGAACGTGTGGATATAGAAGGTATGCTTGGATGATTAATCTTGTACAAGAAACAGCCAACACAATATAATGAGCACAAACAATATGCAATGTATGTATGCTCAAGTAACACAAGTAAACCACAAGTAAGGAGTTAGGGTTAAGGATAACCAAGGTCACTGAGACGAAGATGTATCCCGATGTTCACTTCCTTGGAGGGAAGCTAGTCACCGTTAGAGAGGTGGATGTTACCACGAAGGCACACCAACGCCACGAAGGCTCACCCTATTCTCCCTTTGAGATAACACCACGAAGGTGTTTCTCAACCACTAGTGGTAAGCCTTTGAGGTGGCTTCCAAACCCTCACAAACTTTTCCGGGGGGTAATCACACGGATTGATTCCTCTCCGAAGAACTCCTACCGCCTAGGAGTCTCCAACCTCCAAGAGTAACAAGATCACGGGGATTGCTCAAAACTTGCTCAAATCACAAATCACTTTGGTGGGAAGAAGGAGAGGGAGACGATCTATCTTTTGATTGGAACAACTCACAAAGGGGCTCACAAATGCTCTTGGGATCTAAGATTTGGTGTGAGCAAATGTGTGTGAGGTGGAAATGTGTTCTTATGAGGATATGGCTGTGTTGGGCTACCCTCTCACGAAGTGGGAGGGGGGTATTTATAGTGGGGAGAGAAAAACAGCCGTTGGGGACACTTTAAGTCACACAGGGTCCGGACGTCCGACAGTTTCTGGAATTTCGGGCGTCCGCGAGGGGTTGGACGCCCGACAGGGGTCGGTCGTCCGAGGCCTGTAGATATCACTGAAAATACTGTGAACTGAACAGCGACCGGACATCCGGAGAGGACCGGAAATCCGAGTTATTCGACTCAACTTCTTCTGGTGGGAGGTTCCGGATTTCCGAAAGGGGACGGACGTCCGGCCCTCGGACGTCCGGAGGGAGCCGGAAATCCGAGTTATAGAGCTCACGTACTTCTGGTGCAGGGCTCCGGATTTCCGAAGCTGGTCGGTCGTCCCACCCTCGGATGTCCGGAGTGAGCCAGAAATCCGAGTTATAGAGCTCAATTTCTTATGGTGCAGAGCTCTGGATTTCCGTAGCATGTCGTTCGTCCGACCCTTGACCGGTCCTCGGACGTCCGGAGGGAGCCGGAAGTCCGAGGCAGTAGACCTGTTTTGAGATAGGAGCAGAGTAGAGAATATGTGGTATTTAGTAGGATAGTGAATATCTAGTTTGAGCAAGTTCATCACAAAAACCTGTGATCCCCTCTTAATAGTGCGGGATCCCTAAAGGCTCAAGAATTGTAAAAGGGATACCGATGATCCATACTTGAGCATGCACTTTTATTCGATGATCATCACTCCGCACCGGTAACATCAAAGTAACTGATACCTTGAGTTAGCCCTTTCACTTGAGCTTTATGTTGTTGTTTATTCTTGGCTCAATGTTGAAAGCAAGACGTGATGAAGTCTTCAAGTAGCTCTCCCATACACAATGTGGAAAGCCTAGCTTATATATTTATCTTCATTTGTCCACCATGTGAACATCCACAAGGATCAAGCATGTAGTGCTCAGGAATGCTTATCTTGATCTTGTCCTTGTTAGCACATGAGCTTGTCCTTATCAACACATGATCATTCACAATAGCTTAAGAAGGGTTAGTGATTAATTATCTATATGTGTGTTGTCAGCAACACCAAAACATGATAAGGGCATGACTGCACTTTCAATCTCCCCCTTTTTGGTAGTTGATGACAACATACATATAGCTCTCAACAATAGTAATAGACATGTGTGGCTTAGGAGAGTTTTGTTACGATGCTTATGAAGCTCCCCCTTATTATATGCCTAGTAAAATAGGTAAGTGCGGGAGCTCCCCCTTAATGTGTGCATTGAAGATAATAGCATGATATAACACCATAATAGTTCAACAATACATATCATATCATATGAATAAATAGGATAGCATAAAACTCCACATGATAGTTCAACAATACATCATCCATAGGTGATGGCATAGCACACCATCCATAAATATCGTTACATGATGATACATCATTAAGTTCGACATAATACATCATACCATACATTGTGAGAGGAACTAAAATTGAAAACTAAGATAAGATAATTGTTCTCCCCCTTTGGCATCAAGGACCAAAAAGGAGGAAAAACCGGCAAAGCTATCACATACTCAAGGATCACCCTCATCAATATCATCACTAATCACGCATCATCCTCAACATCATTATCCTCATCATCAGGCAAACCACTGCCACCAGCCTCGTCAAGGAAATCAGCCCACTCAGGACCAGATGGGAAGCCAAAGCCATATGGAGGAGCAGCATGAGGGGCCTCATCATCACTCACATCAAGAGCGCCCGAGACTCTCACACGAGCCTTGAGGGCATACTTGGAGGAGACTAAGCGAGAAACCACATCATGGGTTTGACCACACTGGAAAGAGACGGCCTTCATCATAGCAGAATGTGCCTTGCCAAGAAATTTGGCAATGCGACCGAGAGGAGCAGAGCTAGATGAGGGGGTGGCTGACCGGGCAGCAGTGCGGCGAGTGGATGTGGAGGACGGGGCTTTCTTGGGAGCATAGTTATCTGCCATGTGAGCGGGAATGACCCACTTGCGATGTGTGTGAGTGACAACAACAGAGAAATCAGCAACATGATTAATAAGAGCCTGGATGAAGGGGGCATGAGGAAAGGCTCGCTTGTATTGAAAGCTAGCAAGCCGAATCTCATGCCATAGAAAGTGAGGCACATTAATTTTGCTCCTGGGGTGCTCGTATAAGTGAGACATGATGTCAATGCAGTAGCCACTGCAAGAGCTCTTATCACCCATCTTGGGATAGAGGGTGCGGATAAGACACTAAAAGATGATGAAGTAAGGTGAGCGCCAGATGGATACCTGGTTAAGATCCTTCATGCGTTCATCCGCTTCAAGCTCACTTAGTGGTTTGAGAAGATACCCACACGCCTCAATGGACTTAGGCACATGGTTAGGATCATCCCTATGTATTTTGAAGCCGGAGTTGGGGAAACCAAGTGCGGAAACAAATGTATCATAAGAAGCTGTGAAGCGAACGTCAGAGGTGATCCAACTGACAGTGTGGTTTGGAGCAAAGTAGCATGTGGCATAGAACTGGTGAATGGCAGCAGCATTAAAGTCGCGATGAAAGGCAAACGGCGCGGCAAGCCCCGATGCCTCAATAAGCTCAATGGATCCCGGGTATTTCGCCGGGTGCATGCGAATATGCTCAAGATCAATATAGAGATGAACAGATAAACCCTTAGGAACTATGACTGTGGTAAAAATGTCCGCCTGGACGTGTGTACGGAAACGTGAGTCCGTAGAGTCACGTACGACAGCATATGGATCAATGTCGTGGCGGAAAGTGAGGTATGAAGCCGCGCCAAGTGTGGTGAAGTTCGTGATTGCACGACCTAAAGTAGTAGGGGGTTCTAGTGAGATGCGACGAGCTTCACCTGCGGGCTGAGCAGGAGGAGGTGGTGGCATGTAGGACGGCCTGCGAGTCCCGGGCTTTGGCTTGGACCTCCGATCGACGGGCTGGTCAGGAAGGTCCTCGGCGGCTAGCTCATCCTCGAAGTCGGGGTCATCACCATCAGACGACGAGGGGAGCTGTGGAGACAGAGAACGCCGGGCCGGAGAACGCCGGGCAGTCCGTTTGAAGGGACGACGGGCCCCATCCGAGTCCGAACCCGTGCTAGTAGGGGCGCGAGAGGATGAGCCAGCAACATTCTTCCGTGCGGCGTGCTTGGTCTTGGGCATGGTGCACAAGAACCTACACAGATGGAAATCCCAAATAAGGAACGAACATGGTCAAACCATAGGAACGAACATGTAGACTTGGGAGAGAGGGAACCAAACGCGAGGGGAACAGAGGAGTACCTGTAGACGAATCCCGCGGAGGAAGAAGAGAAGGATCCGCGAAGGAGATCGGGCAGATCTCGGGAGTGGTGGCGTTGGCGAGGGCTCCTGGAGCTAGCGGCGGCGGCGGTAGGGGGAAAAAGGGGCGCGTGAGGGCTAGGGAAAAGCCCAGCCCTGCGCCCAGCTATTTATAGGCCCCGATGCGTCGGACGTCCGACAGGCGTCGGACGTCCGAATGGATTGTGCCGTCGGACGACCGACACTGGTCGGACGACCGGAAGAGGATTTGCCGCCGGACGTCCGAGACACATCGGACGACCGAGAAAGAGGAGGAGGCAGAGGCTGATACTAGAATTTTTGATGATGAGGTGATACTAAGTATTCTCGCATGTGTAGCAGCCAAAGGGACCTCTCAACTAACATATTTTGGACATGGTCTGATGTAAGTCTTTTAATACGATTACTACAATAAATGTGGGTCCAAAATACGTCAAACACATGAGTGCATAGAATCATGCACAAGTTATCCTCTTATAAGAGCAAGGCACATGACACAAGGGTCATGGCACAAATTTGTCTCATTGATATGACCATGAAGAGCTAAGAGAAACACCAACACTAAGCATTTCATCAATGTGATTGACAAGGACATGCAGGAAATTACAAAGTGGAAAAAGTATTATGTTCATGCCATGATGCAACCTACACACTGTTGACTCTAATATTGTACATGCATGAAGTAAATACTTGTTACCGGAAAAGCATTGGTATGACGTAGAGGTAGCCGAGTCCTATCTTGGCTCTAATTTCTTCGTGACTAGCACCATCCTTTTCTGAGAATAAGTCAAGATAGCAATGCTTCTCCAAAGTACCTAAACCACCAATTAAGCACAATATGGCCCCCAAACTTATTGGGTCCGAAGTAGTTAGTCCAACTACAATATTTATATATATATATATATATATATATATATATATATAGGGTAAGATCACTCTATTATGTGCATATAAATATAAGTTTTACTTTCAAGCACACCATAACCTTTTTAATGAATACATCTAATTTACCATATACATATATTGGATCAAAGATACGGTAGACACGGCATGTGCATCTACACATAGTAGATATGCCTACATAATCCTATCAAAATCCAAGGATATACAATTTGGACGAATGAACACATAATTTTCTATTACATAACATTCATGTCATCCAAAATGGATCAGGGTGACAAATCAACACATGGTAGCACCCCAAGTTCAACACATGAACTGATCAAGGCATGCATTTTGCACAATCTTACATGCATGTCTCACCCCAGTAGATTTATAAGTGTAGGTAATATGATTATAACTCCCACAACATTATAAAATAAGTAGTGCGAGCTCTACCGGGAGACACATGAATTTCTCGGCACGTTGTGTAGGTCAACTGAAGATAGAGCCGAAACAAAATGACCATGAAAAACACTACCAAGTCAGAGATACCATGTGTGAGAGAACACAATGACATTTAGAGTTATCAGTGGTGGTAGGTGCCAAACGAGCACAAGAATCGTTTTATACTTACACAAGTGTGATATGGGAGTTCAACCATAAGCATAATGTTTAGATGACATACGTTAACATCCCAATTAGTTAGATCATAGTGTGGAGGATTAATTCGAAAGGCATGTATCAACAATGCCCTTCTTTTAGATACGATCTAGCGGCTAAGCCATGAGCATTGGTGTAGTAGGACATTATACTCACGCACATCTAAGGAATTTAGATACCAACAGGGCCTATTATGCGATTTAAGATATGTGTAGCATGACACACCACACAGTTATAGGGTAACCACATGTGGTGGATTCTTAGTGGCATGCATCGGATGTTTTTGTCTTACCAGGGGATGTGACATGCACAAAGCATATCATCCTCACATAATGTGATAATCCATGTATTTATCATACAAGGCAATCAATCGTCCAACTAAAGTGATAAGTGGATGCCAATATAAACTTCGGATGGCTTTGACATTAAACTAATTGATTGGATAATCTTGCACCGAATACTACATGGAGTCCAATACATATGTACACAACTTGGGATAGTGATGTGCGTAGGGCAGAACACTCCCCCTTAATGTGATGAGCTATTAACGTCTCAAAAGACCCACACAATGGTGCAACTAGGATGCAAGTAATGATTAGGACTACACACAACTATATGACATACGTAGCGACCTACACATGATAGATAACATATAACAATCATACTAGTAGGCGCAACATGTCAAAGTACATGCTAGGTACCAAACCTAAACATGAGAAGGAGTGGGGCAGGCAACTTTCAATGTAAACAATTTAAGTACAAGTCACCGCAAAGAGGCACATTGGATATGGGATATGGGCTCGATAATCCAAGTGACTTGGCTTGAGATGATACGAATGATGAAGAGTCCTCAAATCTTCATTGTGTATCCAAGTCTCCAATGTCCTCCAGAGTCACCTATTGATCAAGTTTGAGCTTGTTGGTCCCCAACTACGTTGGGTCCTAAGAAGTTAGTCACAATAGGCTTGGCAACCCAAATGGTTCTTTTCTTGACACCATTTTGAGTTCCAACAAACTTGGCAAACACATTGCCAACCTTATCCTTCCCAAGGGAATAGCTATCATCAATAGTGATTGGGTTGGATAAGTTACCTCTCGTGCTAGACGAAGCGATGTGACCTTTCTCACGACATAAGTAGCAACATCTACCCTTTGTTTTCTTCCCAGTTGATTTCTCACCTCGGGGAGTGTTGGCTTGGGTCTTATTGGGAAGAGGCCTTCCTTCAACTTGTAGCTGAGTGTGTGATTGAGTTTGTGGCCGCTTCCCTTGTTGCTTGTGACTTTGAGACTTCGTCTTCAGAGGGCAAGATCTAACATGGTGCCCTTTAACTTTGCACTTGAAGCAAATGATTTTGGCCGAATTCTTAACTCGTTCTAAGCCACTCTTGTTCTTGTTTGAGTTTACTCCAACATCATTTTTGCCATTTGGAGATGTTTGCTCACATAGGACGTTGTTGAGTGTGGACATCCCTTCATGACACTGTTCCAAGTCTTTCTTCAAAGAAGTGACTTGGGCCTTGAGCTCTTTGATTTCCTCTGCACGGTTAGTGTCAATAAAAGTACTAGAGGAAGTGTAAGTTTCATTGTTAGAGCAACAAGGTAAGGAAAGTAACTCATCACACGAGGTAGCAACATTATGAGTAGACGAATTATGAGATCTAGCACATGGAGATATAGTACTTTGATTAGAAGTGGTGCCATTGTCCACATGAGGCTCAACTGATGTTACCTTGGTGATGATAGCCTCATGAGCTAACTTTTGCACATTATGGGATGTTAGAAGGTCGGCACGAGAGCTTGTGAGCATTGCATGGTTTTCTTCCAACTTCCCATAATTGCTAGTTAGTAAATCAAATTGAGCACGTAGCTCAACATTCTCCTTCAATGTTGATACTTCAAAAGAGATAGGGTTAGGTATACAAGTATCATCAACAATATGAGAGGAGTAAGTAGCGATTAGAGACTTCTCATGAGTAGATTGAAGCTCCTCATAAATCTTAGAGGTTTTGATGAGCTCTCCCTTGACATTCTTGCATTCAAGGAGAAGGACCTCAAAATCCTTTTTAAGTTTATCATGAGCAACTTCAATCTCTCCTTTTGAAGATCTTAAGTCTCTACATGCTTGGTGACTCTTCTCAAGTTCATGTTCAAGTTGTTCACTTTTAGCTTGTTCATGATTAAGTGAATCATTACAATTTTCAAAGTAAGCAAGAATATCTTGTAATCTTTGAAGAGCGTTATTTTTAGCTTTATGAAGAATTTTGCTGATCACATAGATGTTTTCAGTCAAGTCATCATCATCATCCTCATCGCAAATATCATCGTTATTGCACAGGGAAGATGATACCTCATCATTACCTCTTGCCATGAGGCACATGTGAACTGGAGGAGTTGATGATGGTTCTTTTGGTGAATCAGATTCTTCATTAGTCAAAAGTACTTCATATATCTTGGTTTCCCCTAAATGATTAGTCATGGAACAACTAGGGAGAAACAAGATATTTTGATCAAGAGAACACGGGAAAGCAGGCATATCACCACAGACATTTGTCGAGGGATCTTTAGGTGAAATGCATGACCTATCAGCACAGTAATTTACACTATGTGTGGTGCTAGATATGCTCGTGTCCATGGAGGCTATGACATTTACATCAACACGTATTTCTTCACTCACCATATCGTTACCTTGTGAGATTGAAGATGCTGAGGTGTGCAAGCAATCAGATATGGAAGTAGTGGTGGACTCTTTATGATCGAAAAGAGTGAAGAGCTGATGCACCAACTCCTTCATCATAATATCGTCTTCATCAAGATTGGACCCACCATATATATCTTCAAGTTTAGTCCAAACTTCATGAGCTGACTTGCAAGTCGAGATAGACTTAAACACTTCAGGACTTAGGGTTCGATGAATGGCAAGAAAAGCCTCACAATCAAGATACATTTCATTAGTAGATGAAGATGCATCATTCCTTTTGTTGGTAATCCCTACAAGAACAATTCGTAAACTATATGGGCCCATGGCCCAAAAGTGATGAAGCATACGAATTCTCCATAGGGTATAATTTGTGCCATCAAAGTCAAAGGTGTCATTGTGCACTAATCCAATAGTCGACATCGATACTCTCTAGGTCGTGAGACCTAATTAAAGAGAGACCTTGCTCTGATACCAATTGAAAAGACCTCGATGACGCCTAGAGGGGGGGGGGGTGAATAGGCTATTTAAAAAAACTTCTTCGGATTAGGCTTGAAACTAATGCGGAAATGAACTAAGAGGGTACTTGTCAAGCACAAATCCTAAATGCACTAGGCACTGCAACGTGTATCAACAACACGATCTACCAAGATGGACACAATACAGTTACTAACAAGCACAAGTAAGTTACACAAACTTACTTGAGCTATATTACACGACAAGTAGGTGAACAACACAAGATACTAGATCACACTATATCACACGATATATCAAAGGCTGCAAGTATGAACGTGTGGATATAGAAGGTATGCTTGGATGATTAATCTTGTACAAGAAACAGCCAACACAATATAATGAGCACAAACAATATGCAATGTATGTATGCTCAAGTAACACAAGTAAACCACAAGTAAGGAGTTAGGGTTAAGGATAACCAAGGTCACTGAGACGAAGATGTATCCCGATGTTCACTTCCTTGGAGGGAAGCTAGTCACCGTTAGAGAGGTGGATGTTACCACGAAGGCACACCAACGCCACGAAGGCTCACCCTATTCTCCCTTTGAGATAACACCACGAAGGTGTTTCTCAACCACTAGTGGTAAGCCTTTGAGGTGGCTTCCAAACCCTCACAAACTTTTCCGGGGGGTAATCACACGGATTGATTCCTCTCCGAAGAACTCCTACCGTCTAGGAGTCTCCAACCTCCAAGAGTAACAAGATCACAGGGATTGCTCAAAACTTGCTCAAATCACAAATCACTTTGGTGGGAAGAAGGAGAGGGAGACGATCTATCTTTTGATTGGAACAACTCTCAAAGGGGCTCACAAATGCTCTTGGGATCTAAGATTCGGTGTGAGAAAATGTGTGTGAGGTGGAAATGTGTTCTTATGAGGATATGGCTGTGTTGGGCTACCCTCTCACGAAGTGGGAGGGGGGTATTTATAGTGGGGAGAGAAAAACAGCCGTTGGGGACACTTTAAGTCACACAGGGTCCGGACGTCCGACAGTTTCCGGAAGTCCGGGCGTCTGCGAGGGGTCGGACATCCGACAGGGGTCGGTCGTCCGAGGCCTGTAGATATCACTGAAAATACTGTGAATTGAACAACGACCGGACGTCCGGAGAGGACCGGAAATCCGAGTTATTCGACTCAACTTCTTCTGGTGGGAGGTTCCGGATTTCCGAAAGGGGACGGACGTCCGGCCCTCGGACGTCCGGAGGGAGCCGGAAATCCGAGTTATAGAGCTCACGTACTTCTGGTGCAGGGCTCCGGATTTCCGAAGCTGGTCGGTCGTCCGGCCCTCGGATGTCCGGAGTGAGCCGGAAATCCGAGTTATAGAGCTCAATTTCTTCTGGTGCAGAGCTCCGGATTTCCATAGCATGTCGGTCGTCCGACCCTTGACCGGTCCTCGGACGTCCGGAGGGAGCCGGAAGTCCGAGGCAGTAGACCTGTTTTGAGATAGGAGCAGAGTAGAGAATATGTGGTATTTAGTAGGATAGTGAATATCTAGTTTGAGCAAGTCCATCACAAAAACCTGTGATCCCCTCTTAATAGTGCGGGATCCCTAAAGACTCAAGAATTGTAAAAGGGATACCGATGATCCATACTTGAGTGTGCACTTTTATTCGCTGATCATCACTCCGCACCGCTAACATCAAAGTAACTGATACCTTGAGTTAGCCCTTTCACTTGAGCTTGATGTTGTTGTTTCTTCTTGGCTCAATGTTGAAAGCAAGACATGATGAAGTCTTCAAGTAGCTCTCCCATACATAATGTGGAAAGCCTAGCTTATATATTTATCTTCATTTGTCCACCATGTGAACATCCACAAGGATCAAGCATGTAGTGCTCAGGAATGCTTATCTTGGTCTTGTCCTTGTTAGCATATGAGCTTGTCCTTATGAACACATGATCATTCACAATAGCTTAAGAAGGGTTAGTGATTAATTATCTATATGTGTGTTGTCAGCAACACCAAAACATGATTAAGGGCATCACTGCACTTTCACTTGGGCTGTTATTTCACTTCACGATACAATACTTATGCCTTTTCTCTCTTATTTTGCAAGGTTTACATGAAGAGGGAGAATGCCGGCAACTGGAGTTCTGGCCTGAAACTGGAGCAAAGTCGAGATACCTATTCCGCGCAACTCCAAACGCCGTAAAAATCAACGAGGATTTTTTTTCGGATTTATAAAAAATACTGGGCCGAAGAAGCGCCACAGGGGCGCCAGCAGGTAGCTGCTACGGCAACAGACAACAGCGCCAGAAATTGATACGTTGACTGAGACTGGGATTGCGTTGGTTTTTCCCTTGACGAGTAAAGGGTGATGCAGCACATGAGCAATAAGTATTTCCCTCAGTTTGAGAACCAAGGTATCGATCCAGAAGGAGGGTCTCGTCAAGTCCAGAGTACCCGTGCAAACACAAACAAGCTTGCACCCAATGCTTCAAAGGGGTTGTCAATCCCTTCAAGATTGTTTGCAAAGTGAGATCTGAAGGCGGAAAGTGCAACGAAGTAAAAAGTGTAAGGCTGAAAATATGGAGTGGAGTAGACCCGTGGGCCATAGTGTTCACTAGAGGCTTCTCTCAAAATAGCAAATATCACGATGGGTGAACAAATTATTGTCGAGCAATTGATAGAACCGCGCAAAGTCATGACGATATCTAAGGCAATGATCATACATATAGGCATCACGTCCGAGACAAGTAGACCGATACTTTCTGCATCTACTACTATTACTGCACACATCGACCGCTATCCAGCATGCATCTAGTGTATTGAGTTCATGACGATCAGAGTAACGCCTTAAGCAAGATGACATGATGTAGAGGGATAATCTCAAACCAATGATCAAAACCCGATCTTTTTACCCTTGATGGCAACAACATGATGCGTGCCTCGCTACCCCTTCTGTCACTGGGTGAGGTCACCGCACGGTATGAACCCAAAACCAAGCACTTCTCCCATTGCAAGAATCATAGATCTAGTTGGCAAGACAAAACCCACAACTCGAAGAGAATTACAAGGATATGAAATCATGCATAAGAGAGATCAGAAGAAACTCAAATAAGATTCATAGATAATCTGATCATAAATCAAAAATTCATCGGATCTCGACAAACATACCGCAAAAGAAGATTACATCGGATAGATCTCCATGAAGACCATGGAGAACTTTGTATTAAAGATCCAAGAGAGAGAAGAAGCCATCTAGCTACTAGCTATGGACCCGTAGGTCTATGGTGAACTACTCACGCATCATCGGAGAGGTCATGGTGTTGATGAAGAAGCCCTCCGTGTCTGAATCTCCCCTCCGGCAGGGCACCAGAACGTGCCCCAGATGGGATCTTGCGGAGACAGAAGCTTGCAGCGGCGGAAAAGTACTTTCGATGATCTCCTCATTTTTTTGGGGTTTTTAGGGAATATATAGGCGCGACCCCTAGGGCAGAGGGCGTACAGGGGGCCCACAAGCCTGTGGGCCGCGGCATCCCCCCTGGCCGTAGGGTGAGGGCTTGTGGGACGCCTTGCCTTGGCTCTCAAGTCTCCTGATCTTCTTCCGTTACGGAAAAATTCTTTTCGGGGATTTTATTCCGTTTGGACTCCGTCTCAAAATCTCCTGTGAAAGGGGTCAAAACATGGAAAAAACAGGAACTGGCACTTGGCACTGAGTTAATAAGTTAGTCCCAAAAAAAATATAAAAGGCATGCAAAACATCCAAAGTTTGACAAGATAATAGCACGAAACCAATAAAAATTATAGATACGTTGGAGACGTATCAGTGGCCACAAGCCTGCACGGCGCGACCACCCCCCATGCCATGCCATGAGGGCTTGTGGGCAGCTTGCTGGCCCACTAGCCCCCCTCTTCTGCTATATGAAGGGTTTCGTCTAGGAAAAAATATGAGAGGAGCTTTTTCGTGGATTCGCCGCCGCCACGAGGTGGAACTTGAGCAGAACCAATCTAGAACTCCGGCACGACGATCTTGCCGGGGAAACTTCCCTTCCGGAGGGGGAAATCGACGCCATCGTCATCACCAACACTCCTCTCATCGGAGGGGACTCGTCACCATCAACACCTTCATCAGCACCATCTCATCTCCAAACCCTAGTTCATCTCTTGTAACCAATCTCCGTCTTGCGACTCCGATTGGTACTTGTAAGGTTGCTAGTAGTGTTGATTACTCTTTGTAGTTGATGCTAGCTGGATTACTTGGTGGAAGAGTTTATGTTCAGATCCTTGATGCTACTCATTACCTCTCTGGTCATAAATATGATTATGCTTTGTGAGTAGTTACTTTTGTTCCTGAGGACATGGGATAAGTCATGCTAATAGTAGGCATGTGAATTTGGTATTCGTTCGGTAATTTGATGTGTTGTATGTTGTTTTTCCTCTAGTGGTGTTATGTGAACGTCGACTACATAACACTTCACCATTATTTGGGCCTAGGGGAAGGCATTACGAAGTAGTAAGTAGACGATGGGTTGCTAGAGTGACAGAAACTTAAACCCCAGTTTATGCGTTGCTTCGTAAGGGGCTGATTTGGATCCACTAGTTTAATGCTATGGTCATACTTTGTCTTAATTCTTCTTTCGTAGTTGCGGATGCTTGCGAGAGGGGTTAATCATAAGTGGTATGCTTGTCCAAGTAAGGGTAGTACCCAAGCGCCGTCCACCCACATATCCAACTATCAAAGTAACGTACGCGAATCATATGAACATGATGAAACTAGCATGACAGAAATTCCTGTGTGTCCTCGGGAGCGTTTTTCCTCATATAAGACTTTGTCGAGGCTTGTCCCTTGCTACAAAAGGGATTGGGCCACTTTGCTGCACCGTTGCTACTTTTGTTACCTGTTGCTTGCTACAAATCATCTCACCACACAATCACTTGTTACCGACAATTTCAGTGCTTGCAGATTTTACCTTGCTAAAAACCACTTGTCAGATCCTTCTGCTCCTCGTTGGGTTCGACACTCTTACTTATCGAAAGGACTACGATTGATCCCCTATACTTGTGGGCCATCATCGCTGAAATGTACTCTAGGCTAGCTCTCATCACGAATGAGATTGTCGGCTTAGGAATTGAAGAGATTACCGAAAAATTCATCATCAAAAAGATACTTAGAGCTCTTGATGGAAACTATGACACCGTGTGCACATTGATCCAAATAATGCCAAACTACAAAGATATCAAGCCAACTGAAGTCATTGGTAGGATTGTTGCTCATGAGATGTCACTCAAGGACAAAGATGAGCTGCACAACAAGTCAAGCGGTGCTTATAAAGGTTCCAGCAATGCTCCCGCTACTTCAAAGGACAATCTTGTCACTGATGAATAGATAAGCCTCATGGTCAGAAAATTCAAGAAGTTCTACAAGAGTAGAGGCAAAGAGAGAAACTCAAGCTCAAGACATGATGGGAAGCATTCGTCCAGTCGTGACAGAAACTTCTACAACTGTGGAAAGCCCAGACACTATTCCAATTAGTGCTCGGCTCCCGACAAACGAAGAGAAGATTCACCTCGAAGACGAAGCTCAAGGGATGAGTCACCTCGTAGAGAGAGAAGGAGTAGAGAAGTTCATTATGAACGAAGACACTCACAGAGAGGCAAGGAATCGGAAAAGAAGGACAAATACACCAAGAGCAGCTCTAGAAGAAGACATCAAGCTCATGTTGGTGAATGGATTTTTGGCTCTGATCTGACAACCAATCCGAGAGAAGCTACCACTCCAACTCTGACTATAGTCAAGATGAAGGTGTTGCCGGCATTGCACTCGTTTCCTCCAACTCCTACGACTTATTTAATTCACCAAATGAGGGGTTCAGAAACTGCCCCATGGCTAAAGGCCCCAAGGTATCACACCCCAGTATCTTGATTTTAATATTTATGAGGATGACTTGTTAGGGGAAGATGACTTGCTCTTTGATAAAACTAGTGATTGCACTGAAAATGAACTTGCTAATTATCATGCTAGTCAAGAGAAATCGAGTGATGATGATAAGAAAGAGATTGAAGGACTAACTAAACAATTGAACACTCTTAAGTTTGCTCATGAAACTACTCTAGAAGATCATAGAGAGCTTGCAAGAACTCATGAGAATCTACGCTTCGAGAAGCTCAATTTGGAGCAAGAGCATGAGTTCCTAAAAGAAATCAATGATGATCTTCGAAAGAAGAGTTCTTCTTATCTAGCCAAACGATTACTCTTGTGTACTTTTGTTCCACAAGTTAAACCTAATAACACTAGTAACAAAGTCAAGAAAGTTTCTTCTTATAGTAACAATAATGCTAAAGTTAAATGTAATGATGTTGTTGCTAGTAGCTCTCTTGATTCCACTAATGATTCTCTTAGCCAAGTTACACTTGAGCAAGAAAATGATGTATTGAAAGGGATTATAGAGAGAGGTGTCTTCAAGAGTCTTGCCGGAAGTAAGAAATTTGAGGAAATTGTGTGCAATAAAGGAGGACATCAGAAGAAACAAGGTGTTGGCTACTTCAACGTCAACGGAGATGTTTGGGAAGAAGGTCCATATCCCATTCCAAAGTTTGTTACTCAAGAGGAGAAGTATGATCCTACTCCTCCCAAAGGAACAAGCTCACAAGATGGCCTTCTACCACAAGACCACAAGGGTAGGGGAAAGCTTCAAGAGGACATTGACTCATTTGAAGAGGAACCCCAAGTCAAGGTCAATTGGATTTCCAAGGACACTAATATCACTACCTCATCTAGTGCTACCACAACTCCAAGGATCCCCATAAAGTTGATGTGGATCCGCAAGAGGAAGAACTAGAAAGTTCTTGAGGGGTGACTCCACCAATGAAATTCACTCCTATTCATTTTGGCAAGAACTATATGCAATCAACTTCAACCATATGCATTAGGTCAAGGAGTCACATATTCCCTCAAAGGTAAGCAAGGGACAAGGTAATTAATGTATCTTTGGACATAATTCCATATGTATTTCACTCCATGTCCATAGATGTTATTCCATATGTTCCTTGTGCTTTGCGACTAACCCACATAGGTGAGAAGAGTAAGAAACAACAATGCTTGCTCCAAACTCAAGATGATCTACATCAACATTGAGCATCCACCACTACTTCATCTACTTGAAGTCTTCTACAACAAAACCCAAGGTTAGTTTATCCCTCTTAGGGGGGATGTTATATCAAGGGGGAGATTTATTCTAAATCTTGAATATAAGCATCTCCTAAGGATATGGACACATTAATGCTTTATGTACAAGTGGTAACCCACTTGTGCTTAAACGATGAGTATGACCTATGATCAAGTATTCTTACTTGGCTCCTTAATCAATATACTCATATATAGATGACTTTGTCATCGCCAAAGTGCTTGATAGATGCTAGAATGTTTGTGCATGTTCACCATGTTTTATCTATCATCTAATTGTGTGAGCATGTTGATACGTCCAAAATGCATCACTATTTTGTATCAGAATTTATCTCTATTCATTGATATATTTCACATTATGATGATGTACTTATAGTATTTTGGCTTATTTTACATAGTTTACAACTTTCCGGTGCCGAAACAGCAGACGCAGAATTCAGCGGAGAAAATAGCACGAAGAGTTGCAATATCAGAACATCTCCAACTACGTTGAAAATTTTAGGGAAGAAGTTTCCTAACAGATCCGGAAGACACGCCAATGAAGGGTGAGAGAGGGGCCACAGGTCACCCAGGCGACCTTCTGGCATGGGCCCCCCTAAGCCGCGCCAGGAGGTCGCCTGGGTGGTGGGTCCCGCCTCCGGTGCTCTCCTTTTGCCTATATGTTCCTCTTGACCTAAAAGTTACGGGGATGGAAGATTTTTCGCAGTTCCGCCGCCGCTCCACGGCGGAAACCTATAGATAAGAAAAGACCTTTCCGGCGGGCAGATTTCATCGGGGAGAATTCCTCCCGGAAGGGGAGATCGTCATCATCGTCATCACTATCATCACGAGCATCATCGAGATGATCATCACCATCATCACCAAGACCAGCACCATCTCCACCTTCATCCCATCTACTTCACCATTGCAATCGGAGTTGTACCTTGCACTATTCATCCCCTCTACTCTACCGGTGTTGATTACTCTTTTGTGGTGAATGCTATTGAGTTTTCTTGGAGAACTATTGTTATGACCAGATTGTTAATCATATTTTCATCACCTCTTATTATGATCTCTTTTATGTCTTTTGATTAGTTCCGTTAGTTCTTGAGGAAATGGGAAAAGTCTAAATGCTAGTAGTCATATGATGTTGAAGTAATATGTGTTGATTGATATTTAAGTTATGGTGTTATTCTTCTAGTGGTGTTATGTGAACGTCGACTACATAACACTTTGCCTTATTAAGGACCTAGGGGAATGCATCGTGTATAAATAATGCTTATGGTGGGTTGCCGGAGTGGCAGAAACCTGAACCCCACTTCGCATACTTTTGCATGAGGGAGTATTGGATCCTAAAGCTTATTGCTATGGTTAGGCTTTGCCTTAATTTATCTCTTTTATTTGCGGATGCTTGCAAGAGGGATTAATCATAAGAGTGTACTTGTCTTAGCCTAGACGATGCACTAGTTAAGATCCACCCACATAACACTTATCAATACAAAACATAGTACTAGACAAAGTATGGCGAAAGCACTTGACTATCTCTCCCGTGTGTCATCCGGAACGCCTTAGTCTTTATAAGTTCAGTCCCTCGGCTTATCCTTTATGTTCAAAAGGATTGGGCCACTTGCTGCACCCAGGCACCATTTACTTTACTTGCATTTATTTCCTCGTTGCTTATACTAGAAAACCCATAAAAAGTTACCTCTCAGTACTTGCAGTTATTCCTTGCTCAAGATCACTTGTCAATACCTTCTGCTCCTCTTTGGGTTTGACACTCTTACTTATCAAAAAGGCTACGATAGATCCCCTACATTTGTGGGTCAACAAGACCATTTTCTGGTACCGTTGTCGGGGAGTGTAGCGCTATTGGTAAGGAAACCTTTACATTGTACGTGCTGTTTTTGTTTTACTGTTTCCACTTTTTGTCCCTATGGACAACTCTGCTCTTGGTTTGTTGCTTGTGGGGAACCTCCCCAACGCTAATGTGGTGGAGAAGCCTCCCCCACCTACTGAAGTTGTGCCCTTTAAAATACCAACTGGTATTATTGATTGTGTTTTGGCTAATCGAAATGCAGGAGATAGACATCCAGGTGAACACTTGCTATATCTTTCACAACTATGCTCCTTATTTAAGCTTGCAGGTATATCGATGGATTTTGTTATGAGAAAGCTATTCTCTCTGTCATTAAAAGATAAGGCTTTGGATTGGTATAGGCTTCTTGATGACTCTCATTTATTAAATTGGCAAGATCTTATGCCTCTCTTTTATGCAAAGTTTTATCCTCTTCATGAAATACAACGAGACAGGAATTATATTTATAATTTTTGGCCTCGTGACGGAGAAAGCATCGCTCAAGCTTGGGGGAGATTGAAGTCCTTAATGCTCAAATGTCCCAATCATGAGCTCTCCAAAGAAATTAATCTCACAAATTTTTATGCAAGGCTTTCTCATCAAGATAAAGAGATGCTTGATGCTTCCTCTAGTGGTACATTCTCCAACAAAAGCACTAAAGCTAAGTGGGGTATTATTGAAAGGATCCACAAGAACACTGAAGACTGGGAGATTGATAAAGGTATTGAACCCGTTATATATTATGAGCGTGATTACATTGAGAGCTATGTGAAAATTGATTACTTCAATACCTTTTGTGCTAAGATTGGTCTTGATTCCCAACTTCTAATTGATTTTTGCAAAGACTTTGCCTCTCATATTGACTCATTTGAGAAGAAGGAGGATCAACACCATAAACCTTTTAAGGAATTACCTGTTGATATTAATGTTTTTGACCCTATCTTGCGTGCAGTTGAATATGAAAAGCCCCCTTTTCCCGCAAGGATGAGGGAGCATTCTTTTATCACACACATCCTGAATAAAAGTGAAAGAACGACTGATGAGCATGATGACGTGATTAAAGTCGATCCTCAAGTTGCATTAGTCAAGTATCTTGTTACTAGTAATATCTAGGATTCTAATATAATTTTTTGTGCTGTTTCCACTAACCTTGTTACAGCCAAGAATAAAGGCTCCATTTCAGGTACTTGAGTTGTATATGTTAAAATAGGAGATCATAATTATTATGGGCTATGTGATTTGGGATCAAGTGCTAGTGCTATTACTTTTTTTCACTTTATCAAGAGATCATGAATGAGATTCTACCATGTGAAATTGAATAAGTTGATGTTACTATTCATCTTGCAAACAAAGAAACTATCTCTCCTATTGGAATTGTGCGAGATGTTGAAGTTGTACATGGAAAGGTAAAGTATCCTACCGACTTTCTAGTACTTGGTTCAGTGCAATATAGTTTTTGTCCTATTATCTTTGGTAGGCCTTTTCTCAAAACTTGTGGAGCTATTATAGATTGCATAAAGGGAAAAGTATCTGTTGAATTTAATGGTGAGCCATATGAATTTAACTTTTCTAAATTATCGAAGCAAATGTGTGGTACTGATCTGCCTAGTAATGATAAAATTATTGAAGAGATGGCTTCTATTTCTATTCCTCCTAACGATCCTTTGCAGCAATTTATGGAAAACCACGAGAATGATATGCATATGCAGGAAAGGAATGAGCTAGATGACATATTCTCGAGACAACCTGCTATCCTGAAGCACAACCTTCCGGTTGCACCTTTGGGAATTTTATCATAACCAAAAGAAGACCCGGTGTTTGATCTCAAACCTCTTCCGAGTACGCTCAAGTATGCTTATTTAGATGAAAATAAAGTACATCCTGTTATTATCAATTCTAACCTTTTGGGATATGAAGAAGAGCGATTATTGGAAGTCCTTCGTAAACACTGAGGCGCTATTGGCTATACCCTTGATGATCTTCAGGGGATTAGTCCATCTATTTGTCAGCACACTATCAATCTTGAGCCTGATGTTAAACCAGTTGTTGATCATCAATGACGGTTGAACCCAAAGATGAAGGATGTTGTGAGGACCGAAATCCTCAAGCTTCTAGCCGCATGTATTATGTACCCTATAGCTGATAGTAAGTGGGTAAGTCCAGTACATTGCGTTTCCAAGAAAGGAGGCACGACTGTGGTTCCTAATGATAAGAATGAACTAATACCTCAAAGAATTATTATTGGATATAGAATGTGTATTGATTACATGAAGATGAACAAGGCAACCAGACAGGACCACTACCCACTGCCATTCATCAACCAAATGCTTGAAAGTTTATCCAAAAACACTCACTTTTGCTATCTTGATGGGTACTCTGGCTTCTCTCAAATTCATGTTAATACTGCCGATCAAGAGAAGACCACTTTTACTTGTCCCTTTGGTACTTATGCTTATAGACGTATGTCTTTTGGATTATGCAATGCTCCTGCTACATTTCAAAGGTGTATGTCAGCTATCTTTCATGGTTTTTGCGAGGATATTGTGGAGGTTGCTACCTCTTGATCTTGCGTTGGTTTTTCCCTTGAAGAGGAAAGGGTGACGCAGCACAGTAACAGTAAGTATTTCCCTCAGTTTTGAGAATCAAGGTATCAATCCACTAGGAGAATCAAGCCAAGTGTCCAGAGTACCTGCGCAAACACAAACAAGCTTGCACCCAACGCTATAAAGGGGTTGTCAATCCCTTCAAGATTGATTGCAAAGTGAGATATGAAGGCGGAAAGTGCAACGAAGTAAAAGTGTAAGGCTGAAAATATGGTGTGAAGTAGACCCGGAGGCCATAGTGTTCACTAGAGGCTTCTCTCAAAATAGAAAATATTACGGTGGGTGAACAAATTACTGTCGAGCAATTGATAGAACCGCGCAAAGTCATGACGATATCTAAGGCAATGATCATACATATAGGCATCACGTCCGAGACAAGTAGACCGATACTGTCTGCATCTACTACTATTACTCCACACATCGACCGCTATCCAGCATGCATCTAGTGTATTGAGTTCATGACGAACAGAGTAACCCTTAAGCAAGATGGCATGATGTAGAGGGATAAACTCAAACCAATGATGTAAACCCCATTTTTTACCCTTGATGGCAACAACATGATGCGTGCCTCGCTACCCCTTCAGTCACTGGGTGAGGTCACCGCACGGTATGAACCCAAAACCAAGCACTTCTCCCATTGCAAGAATCATAGATCAGGTTGGCCAAACAAAACCCACAACTCGAAGAGAATTACAAGGATATGAAATCATGCATATAAGAGATCATAAGAAACTCAAATAAGATTCATAGATAATCTGATCATAAATCCACAATTCATCGGATCTCGACAAACACACCGCAAAAGAAGATTACATCGGATAGATCTCCATGAATATCATGGAGAACTTTGTATTGAAGATCCAAGAGAGAGAAGAAGCCATCTAGCTACTAGCTATGGACCCGTAGGTCTATGGTGAACTACTCACGCATCATCGGAGAAGCCAGGGTGTTGATGAAGAAGCCCTCCGTATCCGAATCCCCCCTCCGACAGGGCACCAGAACGTGCCCCAGATGGGATCTTGCGGAGACAGAAGCTTGCGGCGGCGGAAAAGTATTTTCGTAGATCTATCGCGCAATTTTTGATTTTTCGGAAATTTGTAGGCGAAAGAGGTAGGGCAGACGAGCCACATGGGGCCCACAAGCGTGCTAGGCGCGGGCCCCCCTGGCCGCGCCTAGGGGACTTGTGGCCTCCCCTGGTGGCCTCTGCCTTGGTTCTCACGTCCCGTGCGCATCTTCTATTTCGGAAAAAATCTTTTCGGAAGTTTTATTCCGTTTGGACACCGTTTAAAATTCTCCTCTGAAAAGGGTCAAAAACACGGAAAAACAGGAACTCGCACTTGGCACTGAGTTAATAAGTTAGTCCCAAAAAAGATATAAAAGGCATACAAAATATCCAAAGTTTGACAAGATAATAGCATGGAACCATAAAAAATTATAGATACATTGGAGACGTATCAAGCATCCCCAAGCTTAACTCCTGCTCGTCCTCGAGTAGGGAAGTGATAAAGACTGAATTTTGGATGTGGAATGCTACCTAGCATAGTTGTCCTTTGTAACTTCTTTCATGTGACATGAATGTTCAGATCCGTAAAATTCAAAACAATAGTTTGCTATTGACATGAAAACAATAATACTTCAAGCAAACTAGCAAGGTAATCATGAACTTTCGAAATAACAAGGCCAAAGAAAGTTATCCCTACAAAATCATATAGTCTGGCTATGCTCCATCATACCCACACAACTAATTGAAATCATGCACAACCCGGTATTGGCCAAGTAATTGTTTTTGCACTCTTACTTTCTCAAACCTTTTTCAACTCTCACGCAATACATGAGCGTGAGCCATGGATATAGCACTATAGGTGGAATAGAATGTGGTGGAGGTTGTGAGACAAAAAGGAGGAGATGGTCACATCAACTCGGCGTATAAAAAGGGCTATGGAGATGCCCATTAATAGATATCAATGTGAATGAGTAGGTATTGCCATACAATGGATGCACTAGAGCTATAAGTATGTGAAAGCTCAAAAGGAGAACTAGTGGGTGTGCATCCAACTTGTTTGCTCACGAAGACCTAGGGCAATTTTGAGGAAGCCAATCATTGGAATATACAAGACAAGTTATATAATGAAGATTCCCACTAGCATATGGTGGTGAAAAAACGAGAGGCTCTCAATCATGAAGTTGATGGTGCTATTATGAAGCACAAGTGTGGAAAGAGGTAGTAGCATTGTCCCTTCTCTCCTTTTATCTTTTTTTTGTTTGGGCTCTTTGGCCTCTTTCCACATCTCTTTTTTTTGTGGGCCACTTTGCCCTTTTTTTTTATTTGCTCACTTGGGACAATGCTCTAATAGTGATGATCATCACACTTTTATTTACTCACATCTCAAAGCTTAGAACGATGATGACTCTATAGGAAATGCCTCCGGCAGTGTACCGGGATGTGCAACGATCTAGCTTGGCATATGACGTTGAAACATCTCGCTAGCTATCTTATGATCATGCAATGGCAATATGAGAGTGACGACACAAGTCATGAGACGGAACGGTGGGAGTTGCATGGCAATATATCTCGGAATGGCTATGAAAATGCCATAGTAGGTAGGTATGGTGGTTGTTTTGAGGAAGGCATATGGTGGGTTTGTGCACCGGTGAAAATTGCGCGGTACTAGAGAGGCTAGCAATGGTGGAAGGTGAAAGTGCATCTATACCATGGACTCATATTAGTCATAAAAAACTCACATACTTATTGCGAAAGTTTTTATTAGTAATCGAAACAAAGTGCTAAATGCGTACTCCTAGGGGAAGGGTTGGTAGGTGTTAACCATCGCGCGATCCCGACCGCAACACAAAGGATGACAATCAATAGATCAATTATGCTCCGACTTCCTAACATAGTGGTTCACCATACGTGCATGTTACGGGGATCACTAACTTCAACACAAGTATTTCTAGATTCACAACACCCTACTAACACAACTCTTAATATTACCGAATCCACGTCTCAAAACTAATTGAGAGGAATGAAACTTGTCTTTCTAATCAATGCACATGAAGATGGAAGTTTTATTGTATCCTATTTGGGTACCTATCACCTTTGGGACTAATTTCATAGCACAAGTCAACTACCAAGTTACGCACTGCCGTGCTCTAAAAGATCTAAGTGAAGCACATAGAGCAAAATTGTCTAACTCAAAAGATATAAGCGAAGCTCAAAGAGTATTCTAGCAAATTCACGATGAGTGCATGTCTCTCTCAAAAGGTGTGCAGCAAGGATGATTGTGACACAACAAAAATAAAAGAATCCTACGATACAAGACGCTCCAAACAAAAGACATAACATGTGGTGAATAAAAATATAGCTCCAAGTGATGTTACCGATGGATTGAAGACGAAAGAGGGGATGACTTCCCGGGGCATCCCCAAGCTTAGGATTTTTGGTGTCCTTGAATTTGGGTTGGGATGCCTTGGGCATCCCCAAGCTTGAGATCTTTCCACTCTTTATCCCTTTGTCCATGAGAACATCACCCAAAACTTGAAAACTTCACAACACAAAACTTAAACAGAAACTTGTGATATCATTAGCACAAGAAAACAAACTACCACCTCTTGAGGTACTGTAGCAATCTTGATTTCTATTTATATTGGTGTTAGATTACTGTATTCTCACTTTTCCATGGCTAGTACCCCCCGATACTATCCATAGTTTCATCAAAACAAGCAACCAACACAACAAAAAACAGAATCTATCAAAAACAGACCAGTCTATAGCAATTTGTATACTTCGTATACTTCTGGTACCTAAAAAATTCTGAAAAATTACGACAGCCTAGGAAAAAGGCATATCAACCAGCAGCCAAAATAATCAACTCAAAAGATCTTTATGGATAAAACTGAAAAATAGTTTAGTGAGTGAAAAGTTTCTGTCTTTTTCCAGCAGGATCAAACAACCAACACCAAACTAGTCATAAAGGTTTTGCTTGGCTCAAACACAAAAAGGAACACAAAAGACACAATCATAACAGAATTATGATGGTGTGGACGCAAAAAAACAGAAAGAAAAAGATAAATTCATTGGGTTGCCTCCCAACAAGCGCTATTGTTTTAACGCCCTTAGCTAGGCATAAGGTGATGGAATCACGTATCATCGTCTTTGGTACTCAAACCATAAGTAGCCCTCATCATCTTAAGGTCTTCATCTCTCTTACTAGATGGTTCACCACTATTTTTAGGAACAAAAACATACTTGGTGGCCTTATTGTGGGAAAAAATTGCAGTGTTCTACACAGCGGCAAAAGCGGAACCCAAGTTGGTTATCACATCCTCTAGTTTGCCAATCCTAGCGGAATCATGACCTAGTTTTTCGTTAACTGTGGGTTCCCTCTCCTTTAGATTTTTCCAAGTTATTCCCACCTTGGATCCGTACTGAGTGATTTGATTGTGGATCTTTTTATCCAAATTCTCAATGATTTCAATCGTAGCAACTTTGTTTTCAATGATATCCAGCCTACGCATCACATGTTCCAAAGTTAAGGTGGTTCCATTAACCATGAGTGGGGGTGAGCCTACCAAATATATCAAAGCACCGTAAGAATCAACGGTATGGCTACCCAAGAAGTCTCCACCTACGAGGGTGTCAAGAACATACCTATTCCAAGGGGAAATACCCACATAAAAGCTGCGAAGCAGGACTGTAGTAGATTGCTTACGAGTAGATCTATTCTGAGCATTACAAATCCTATACCAATCATCCTTTAAATTTTCTTCCACAAATTGTTTAAAATTGTGAACTTCACCCCCAGGAGTATCGTTTGAAGCGGTGTGTCTAGCCATGAGGACAGGTAGACTATCCCGCTCAAGCACGCAAAAAGCGAGCAAAAGAAAAGGGCGAACGAAAAAGGCAAATATTTTTGTAAATTTCTGTTTTTTAGAAGTGGGGGAGAGGAAAACGAGAGGCAAAAAAGTAAATGCAAGAGATGAGTTTGTGACACTTACTTGGATGAGCTTCACCTAGAATAATCCCCGGTGCCAGAAATTGACACGTTGACGGGAGACTATTCTTGACTTGATCCTCCCCGGCACCGGCGCCAGAAATCCTTCTTGCTACCTCTTGAGCTTGCGTTGGTTTTTCCCTTGAAGAGGAAAGGGTGATGCAACATAGTAGCAGTAAGTATTTCCCTTAGATTTGAGAACCAAGGTATCAATCCAGTAGGAGAATCAAGCCAAGTGTCCAGAGTACCTGCGCAAACACAAACAAGCTTGCACCCAACGCTATAAAGGGGTTGTCAATCCCTTCAAGATTGATTGCAAAGTGAGATCTGAAGGCGGAAAGTGCAACGAAGTAAAAGTGTATGGCTGAAAATATGGTGTGAAGTAGACCCGGGGCCATAGTGTTCACTAGAGGCTTCTCTCAAAATAGAAAATATTACCGTGGGTGAACAAATTACTGTCGAGCAATTCATAGAACCGCGCAAAGTCATGACGATATCTAAGGCAATGATCATACATATAGGCATCACGTCCGAGACTAGTAGACCGATACTGTCTGCATCTACTACTATTACTCCACACATCGACTGCTATCCAGCATGCATCTAGTGTATTGAGTTCATGACGAATAGAGTAACGCCTTAAGCAAGATGACATGATGTAGAGGGATAAACTCAAACCAATGATGTAAACCCCATCTTTTTACCCTTGATGGCAACAACATGATGCGTGCCTCGCTACCCCTTCTGTCACTGGGTGAGGTCACCACACAGTATGAACCCAAAACCAAGCACTTCTCCCATTGCAAGAATCATAGACCAGGTTGGCCAAACAAAACCCGCAACTCGAAGAGAATTACAAGGATATGAAATCATGCATATAAGAGATCAGAATAAACTCAAATAAGATTCATAGATAATCTGATCATAAATCCACAATTCATCAGATCTCGACAAACACACCGCAAAAGAAGATTACATTGGATAGATCTCCATGAAGATCATGGAGAACTTTGTATTGAAGATCCAAGAGAGAGAAGAAGCCATCTAGCTACTAGCTATGGACCCGAAGGTCTATGGTGAACTACTCACGCATCATCGGAGAGGCCATGGTGTTGATGAAGAAGCCCTCTGTATCCGAATCCCCCCTCCGGCAGGGCACCTGAACGTGCCCCAGATGGGATCTTGCAGAGACAGAAGCTTGCGGCGGCGAAAAAGTATTTCCGTGGATCTCTCGCGCATTTTTGGATTTTTTCGGGAATTTATAGGCGGAAGAGGTAGGGAAGATGAGCCACAGGGGGCCCAGAAGCCGGCTAGGCGCGGGCCCCCTGGCTGCGCCTAGGGGGTTTGTGGCCTCCCCTGGTGGCCTCTGCCTTGGTTCTCACGTTCCCTGCGTATCTTCTGTTTCGGAAAAAATATTTTCGGAAGTTTTATTCCGTTTGGACACCGTTTAAAATTCTCCTCTAAAAAGGGTCAAAAAACACAGAAAAAATAGGAACTGGCACTTGGCACTGAGTTAATAAGTTAGTCCCAAAAAAGATATAAAAGGCATACCAAACATCCAAAGTTTGACAAGATAATAGCATGGAACCATCAAAAATTATAGATACGTTGGAGACGTATGGGAGGTCTTCATGGACGATTTCTCCGTCTATGGAACCTCTTTTGACCATTGTATCCACAACCTTAATAAAGTTTTGGAGAGCTATGAGGAGACGAACTTGGTACTCAACTGGGAGAAGTGCCACTTCATGGTCAATGAGGGAATTGTTCTTGGCCACAAAATTTCTGAAAAAGGAATCGAGGTGGACAGGGCAAAGGTTGAAGCAATCGAGAGAATGCCTTATCCAAGGGATATCAGAGGTATTCATAGTTTCCTCGGTCATGCTGGTTTCTATAGAAGATTTATTAAAGACTTTTCTAAGACTTCGAAACCCCTCACTAATCTTCTACATAAGGATATTCCTTTTGTGTTTGATGAAGATTGTAAGGAACCCTTCAAAGTTCTTAAGAAAGTCTTAATAACTGCACGTATAGTCCAACCACCTGATTGAAATTTGCCTTTTGAAATCATGTGTGATGTTAGTGATTTTTCTGTCGGAGTTGTGTTAGGACAAAGGGTTGATAAGAAATTGAATGTTATCCATTATGCTAGCAAAACCCTTGACACTGCTCAAAATAATTACGCTACTACTGAGAAAGAATTTTTAGCGGTAGTGTTTGCTTGTGATAAGTTTAGGCCTTACATTGTTGATTCTAAAGTCATCATTCATACTGATCATGCTGCTAATAAGTATCTTATGGAAAAAAAGGATGCCAAACCAAAGCTTATCAGATGGGTCCTTCTTCTTCAAGAATTTGATTTGCAGATTGTTGATAGGAAAGGAGCATACAACCCTGTAGCAGACAACCTTTCCAGGATGGAGGACATACCACATGATCCTGTTCTGGTTAACGATAATTTTCCTGATGAACAGTTAGCATCTTTGCAGGTGAAATCTAATTCAGATCCATGGTATGCAGATTATGCTAACTCTATTATTGCAAAGTTTTTGCCTCCAGGTTTAACATTCCAGCAATGGAAGAAGTTCTTCCATGACTTGAGGTATTACTTTTGGGATGACCCACATCTTTTTAGAGAAGGTGCGGATGAAATTGTGAGGATATGCATACCGGAGCATGAGCAGAAGGATATCTTGAGACAATGTCATGGCAGTCCTTATGGAGGACATCATGCCAGTGAGAGGACCGCACACAAGGTTCTCCAATCAGGTTTTTATTGGCCTACTCTTTTTAAAGATGCTAGAAATTATGTTTTATCTTGTGATAAGTGCCATAGAGTTGGTAATATTAGTAGGAGGAATGAGATGCCTATGAATTATTCTCTAGTCATTGAGCATGTTGGTTGCTGGGGTTTTGATTTTATGGGTCCTTTCCCTCCTTCACACAAGTACACTCACATCTTGGTAGCTGTTGATTATGTGACCAAGTGGGTTGAAGCAATCCCCACTGAAAGTGCTGATCACAATACATCTTAGAAGATTCTCAAGGATGTAATCTTCCCTATGTTTGGTGTACCTAGGTACCTCATGACTGCTACTGCAACAAAAGACTTTCCAACGATGCCAGAAATAGGTGTGTCGACGGCACCAGGAATCCTTCTGCTACGGCTACGCCTTAAAGGACTTCCTAAGCAAATATGCAAAGGATTTCCCCCGTGGCCTTGGAGCCTTGCGTTGGTGTTCCCTCGAAGCGGAAAGGGTGATGTAGCGTAGCGGTGGTAAGTATTTCCCTGAGTTTGAGAACCAAGGTATCGATCCAGTGGACGAGTATCACAAGAGCCTGCACAAACACAAAAAGCTTGCTCCCAACGCTATGAAGGGGTTGTCAATCCCTTATAGATTGTTTGCCAAGGGAGAACTGAAAGCAACAAAGTAACAAAGCAAAGTAAAAGCGAAAGTGGAAACGATAGATGCAAATAGACCCGGGGGCCGTAGTGTTTACTAGTGGCTTCTCTCATGAAAGCAAGTAGACGGTGGGTGAACAAATTACTGTCGAGCAATTGATAGAACCGCGCAAAGTTGTGACGATATCTATGGCAATGATTATATCTATAGGCATCACGTCCAAAACAAGTAGACCGATACATTGTGCATCTACTAATATTACTCCACACATCGACCGCTATCCAGCAGGCATCTAGTGTATTAAGTCCAAAAGAACAGAGTAACGCCTTAAGCAAGATGACATGATGTAGATGGACAATCTCATATCAACGACAAAGCCCACCTTGTTACCCTTGATGGCAACTACTCAATGTGTGCCTTGCTCCCCTACTGTCACTGGGAAAGGTCACCACATGGTAAGAACCCAAAACCAAGCACTTCTCCCATTGCAAGAATCATAGATCTAGTTGGCCAAACAAAACCCAAGACTCGGAGAGACTTACAAGGGTATCAAATCATGCATATAAGAAATCAACAAAGACTCAAATATATATCATAGATAATCTGATCACAAATCCACAATTCATCGGATCTCGACAAACACACCGCCAAAGAAGATTACATCGGATAGATCTCCATGAAGATCATGGAGAACTTTGTATTGAAGATCCAAGAGAGAGAAGAAGCCATCTAGCTACTAACTACGGACCCGTAGGTCTGAAGTGAACTACTCACGAGTCATTGGAGGGGCGATGATGATGATGAAGAAGCCCTTCAACTCCAAAGGCCCCTCCGGCAGGGCGCCGGGAAGGGTCTCTAGATGAGATATCGCGGAAACGGAAGCTTGCAGCGGCGGAAAAGTATTTTCGAGGCTCCCTTGATTTTTTGCTGTATTTTAGGGAACATATAGGCCAAAGATCTAGGTCAGGGGGGCGCCATGGAGGCCACAAGCCCTGCCATCGCCGCCTCCCCCTGGTGGCGGAGTGGGGGCTTGTGGGCTCCCAGGAGCCCTCCTAGCTTGGCCCACAGGCCCCCTGATATTCTTCCGTTCGGGAAAAAATTATTTCGGGGATTTTATTCCGTTTGGACTCCGTTCCAAAATCAGATCTGAAAAGAGCCAAAAACACAGAAAAAACAGGAACTGGCACTTGGCACTGAATTAATAAGTTAGTCCCAAAAAAGATATAAAAGGTACATAAAACATCCAAAGTTGACAAGATAACAGCGTGAAACCATCAAAAATTATAGATACGTTTGAGACGTATCAAGCATCCCCAAGCTTAACTCCTGCTCGTCCTCGAGTAGGGAAGTGATAAGAAATGAATTTTTGATGCTTTCATGCTACCTAGCATAAATGTCCTTTGCAACTCCTCTTATGTGAAGTGAATGTTCAGATCCATTAGATTCAAAACAATAGTTTGCTATTGACGTGGAAACAATAATAATTCAAGCAAACTAGCAAGGTAATCATGAACTTTCAGAATAATAAGGCCAAAAGAAAGTTATCCGTACAAAAGCATATAGTCTGTCTATGCTCTATCATCATTGCACAACGAATTTAAATCATGCATAACCCCGGTATTGGCCAAGTAATTGTTTCACACCTTTACTTTCTCAAACTTTTTCAACTCTCACGCAATACATGAATGTGAGCCATGGTTATAGCACTATAGATGGTGTGGAGTGCGGTGGAGGTTGCAAGACAAAAAAGGAGAAGATAGTCACATTAACTAGGCATATCAATGAGCTGTGGAGATGCTTATCAATAGATATCAATGTGAATGAGTAGGGATTGCCATACAAATGATGCACCAGAGCTAAGAGTAAGTGAAAGCTCTTAAAGAAAACTAGTGGGTGTGCATCCAACTTGCTTGCTCACGAAGACCTAAGGCAATTTTGGGGAAGCCTATCATTGGAATATACAAGCCAATTTATATAATGAAGATTTCCCACTAGCTATATGGTGGTGACAAAACGAGAGACTCTCAATCATGAAGATCATGGTTCTTAATATGCACAAGTGTGGAAAAGTGGTAGCATTGTCCCTTCTCTCTTTTTCTCTCATTTTTTTGGTGGGCTCTTTGGCCTCTCTTTTTTTGGTGGGCATCTTTGGCCTCTTTTATTTCCTCACACGGGACAATGCTCCATTAATGGTGATCATCACACTTTCAACTCAAAACTTAGAGCAATGATGACTCTATATGGAATGCCTTCGGTAGTGTACCGTGACAATGATCTAGCATGGCATAGATATTAATGGAAACATCATGCTAGCTATCTTACGATCATGCAATGGCAATGTAGACGTGGTGGCACATGTGATGGTGGTAGTTGCATGGCAATATATCTCGGAATGACTTTGAAAAGCCATAGTAGGCAGGTATGGTGGCTGTTTTGAGGGAGGCTAATGGTGGGTTTTGTGCACCGGCGTAAGTTGCACGACACTAAGAAGATAGTGATGGTGGAAGGTGAAAGTGCATCTAAACCATGGACTCAACATTAGTCATGAAGAACTCATATACTTGTTGCAAAAGTTTTATTAGTAATCGAAACAAAGCATTCAATGCATACTCCTAGGGGAAGGGTTGGTAGGTATAAACCATCGCGCGATCCCGACCGCCACGCAAAGGATGACAATCAATAGACTAATCATGCTCAGATTTCATCACATAGCGGTTCACTATACGTGCATGCTACGGGAATCACTAACTTCAACACAAGTATTTCTAGATCCACAACACCTTACTAGCATAACTTCAATATTACTAAAACCAGAACTCAAAACTAATTGAGATGAATCAAACTTCTTTAACTATTCAATGCACATGAAGGTGGAAGTATTCGTATCCCTTTTGATAACTACCTCTTTTGAGACTACTTTCAAAGCATAGATCAACTACCAAGCCATGCCCCGCTGTGCTCTAAAATATATAAGTGAAGCACAAAGAGCAAAAGTATCTAGCTCAAAAGATATAAGTGAAGCACATGTGAGCTGAATTGTCTACCAAAAGATATAAGTGAAGCTCGACAAAATCACGGTGTGTGCATGTCTCTCTCTCTAGGTGTGCAGCAAGGATGATTGTGACACAAAAAAAAAGACTCCTACGATACAAGACGCTCCAAGCAAAAACACATAACATGTGGTGAATAAAAATATAGCCCCAAGTAACGTTACCGATGGATTGAAGACGAGAGAGGGGATGCCTTCCCAGGGCATCCCCAAGCTTAGGCTTTTACGTCATCCTTCAATATCTTGGGGTGCCTTGGGCATCCCCAAGCGTGAGATCTTGCCATTCTTTATCTCTTTGTCCATAAGAACTTCACCCAAAACATGAAAACTTCACAACACGAAACTTAAACAGAAACTCGTGAAAACATTAGTATGAAAAAGCAAACCACCACTTCCTTAGGTACTGTAGCAAACTTAAATTCTACTTATGCTGATGTTGGGTTACTGTATTTTCAATCTTCTATGGATAATACCCCCCGATACTATCCATAGTTTCATCAAAATAAGCAACCAATACAACAAAAATAGAATCTGTTAACAGCAGACCAGTCTGTAGCAATTTGTATATTTTGTCTATTTCTGGTACTCCAAAAATTCTGAAAAATTATGACAGTATGAAGAATTTTCTTAGCAATCAGCAGCAGAAAGAATCAACTCAAAAGCTCTTTCAGAAAAAAATGACAATTCTTTTCGTGAGCAGAAAGTTTCTATCTTTTCCAGCATGACCAAACGATCATCCCCAAGACTAATCATAACGGTTTTGCTTTGCACAAACGCAAAAAGAAACACAAAAAACACAATCATAACAGAATTACGAAAGTGTGGAAAACACAAAACAGAAAGAAAAATGATAGATTCGTTGGGTTTCCTCCCAACAAGAGCTTTTGTTTAACGCCCTTAGCTAGGCAAAAGGTGATGGAATCACGCATAGTCATCTTTGGTGCTCAAACCATAAGTAGCCCTCATCATAGATTCATAAGGCAATCTTATTTTATTTCTAGGAAAGTGCTCCATGCCCGTCTTTAAAGTAAATTGAAATCTAATATACCCTTCCTTCATATCGATGATAGCACAAATAGTCCTTAGGAAAGGTCTACCAAGAATAATGGGACATTAAGGATTGCAATCTATGTCAAGTACAATGAAATCCACGGGTACATAGTTCTTATTTGCAACAATAAGAACATCATCGATCCTTCCCATGGGTTTCTTGACGGTAGAATCCGCAAGATGCAAATTAAGAGAACACTCTTCAATCTCATGAAAACCAAGAATATCACATAAAGAATTTGGAATCGCGGAAACACTAGCACCCAAATCACACAAAGCATTGCACTCATAGTTTTTGATCTTGATTTTGATAGTTGTTTCCCACTCATCATGAAGTTTGCTAGGTATAGAGACTTCTAGTTCGAGCTTCTCTTCAAGATATTTCATCATAGCATCTACGATATGCGCGGTAAAGGCTTTGCTTTGGCTATAAGCGTGTGGAGAGTTTGCAATGGATTGCATCAAAGAAATGCATTCAAACAAGGAGAAATTATCATAATTGAATTCCTTGAAATCCAAAGTGGGAGTTTCATTACTACCCATTATTTTGATTTCTTCTACTCCACTCTCCACACCTTTATCATCAAGATGGGTGGACTCCGAATCATTGGGGCGTTTTTCAACCAAAGTGGATTCATATCCAGCCCCTCCATAAATAGGTTTGACACGCGAAAACAAAGATTCAAGAGGAGACACACCAAGCACTTTAAGATCTTCATGATTTGCATCACAAATTTCGGGTTTAGCTGCCAGCTTATTGACTAAGGTAGCCTGCTTGTTAGAAATTTGGCCGACCAATTTCTCAAGGTGAGCAAGCTGAGAATTAAGTGCGAGGAAATCATTGGCCATATCATCAACCTCTTTATTCAAACAGACCAAAAAGGAATTTTGCTCTTTTAATTCCCTACGGAAGTAACTATTTTGGTCAAACTAAGAAGACATGAAACCTTTGACATTAGATTCAATCTCCTCCAATTTTCTGAAATTGTTTGGTTTGGCCATGAGGAAAGGTCTCTCACGAATAAGCCTAGGCAAGCGAAATAGGAAGGCAAAAAGCAAAATAAAACGGCAAAGGAGAAAGGCAAACGAAAATAGCAAAGGAGAAAGGCAAATGAAAACGGCAAATGTGAAGTGGGGGAGAGGAAAACGAGAGGCAACTGGAAAAAAAGTAAATGCAGGAGATGAGTTTGTGAGACCTACTTGGATAGATATCTCCTCCCCGGCAATGGCGCTAGAAATACTTATGCTACTGCAACAAAAGACCTTCCAATGGCGCCAGAAATAGGTGTGTCGACGGCACCAGGAATCCTTCTCCTACGGCTACGCCTTAAAGGACTTCCTAGGCAAATATGCAAAGGATTTCCCCCGTGGCCTTGGAGCCTTGTGTTGGTGTTCCCTCGAAGCGGAAAGGGTGATGTAGCATAGCGGTGGTAAGTATTTCCCTCAGATTGAGAACCAAGGTATCGATCCAGTGGAGGAGTATCACAAGAGCCTGCACAACCACAAAAAGCTTGCTCCCAACGCTATGAAGGGGTTGTAAATCCCTTATAGATTGTTTGCCAAGTGAGAACTGAAAGCAACAAAGTAACAAAGCAAAGTAAAAGCAAAAGTGGAAACAATAGATGTGAATAGACCCGGGGGCCGTAGTGTTTACTAGTGGCTTCTCTCATGAAAGCAAGTAGACGGTGGGTGAACAAATTACTGTCGAGCAATTGATAGAACCGCGCAAAGTTGTGATGATATCTATGGCAATGATTATATCTATAGGCATCACATCCAAAACAAGTAGACCGATACATTCTGCATCTACTACTATTACTCCACACGTCGACCGCTATCCAGCATGCATCAAGTGTATTAAGTCCAAAAGAACAGAGTAACGCCTTAAGCAAGATGACATGATGTAGATGGACAATCTCATATCAACGACAGAGCCCACCTTGTTACCCTTGATGGCAACTACTCAATGTGTGCCTTGCTGCCCCTACTGTCACTCGGAAAGGTCACCACATGGTAAGAACCCAAAACCAAGCACTTCTCCCATTGCAAGAAACATAGATCTAGTTGGCCAAACAAAACCCAAGACTCGGAGAGACTTACAAGGATATCAAATCATGCATATAATAAATCAGCAAAGACTCAAATATATATCATAGATAATCTGATCACAAATCCATAATTCATCAGATCTCGACAAACACACCGCCAAAGAAGATTACATCGGATAGATCTCCATGAAGATGATGGAGAACTTTGTATTGATGATCCAAGAGAGAGAAGAAGCCATCTAGCTACTAACTACGGACCCGTAGGTCTGAAGTGAACTACTCATGAGTCATTGGAGGGGCGATGATGATGATGAAGAAGCTCTCCAACTCCAAAGTCCCCTCCGGCACGGTGCCGGGAAGGGTCTCCAGATGAGATATCGCGGAAACGGAAGCTTGCAGCGGCGGAAAAGTATTTTCGAGGCTCCCTTGATTTTTTACTGTATTTTAGGGAATATATAGGCCAAAGATCTAGGTCAGGGGGGCTCCAGGGAGGCCACAAGCCCTGCCACCGCCGCCTCCCCCTGGTGGCGGAGTGGGGGCTTGTGGGCTCCCATGAGCCCTCCTGGCTTGGCCCACAGGCCCCCTGATCTTCTTCCGTTCGGGAAAAAATCATTTCGGGGATTTTATTCTGTTTGGACTCCGTTCCAAAATTAGATCTGAAAAGAGCCAAAAACACAGAAAAACAGGAACTCGCACTTGGCACTGAATTAATAAGTTAGTCCCAAAAAAGATATAAAAGGTACATAAAACATCCAAAGTTGACAACACAACAGCATGAAACCATAAAAAATTATAGATACGTTTGAGACGTATCAATGACCGACGGAGGATCACATTTTACACACGGTGCTTTTAGAAAAGCTCTAGCCAAATATGATGTTAATCGTATAATTTCTTCACCTTACCACCCTCAAACAAGTGGGCAAGTTGAGCTCACAAATAGAGAGATCGAGTTGATCTTGCAAAAGACAGTGAACAGTTCTAGAAAGGATTGGTCCAATAAACTAGGAGATGCCTTGTGGGCGTATAAAACTGCTTACAAAAATCCCATGGGGATGTTTCCGTATAAGATGGTTTATGGCAAGGCATGCCATCTACCTCTAGAGTTAGAGCACAAAGCTTTCTCGGCCGTTAGCGAGCTTAATGTTGATCCAAAGCTTGCTGGTGAAAAGCGTCTCATGAACTTGACTTCTCTAGATGAGTGGAGAAGTGAAGCTTACGAGAGTGCAAAAATGTTCAAAGAAAAGGTAAAGAAGTGGCATGACAAGAGAATTTTGAAACATCAATTTAATGTTGGTGATAAAGTTTTGTTGTATAGATCTTGTTTCGGGTGTTCTCGAGGTAAATTACTTTCCAAGTGGGAAGGACCGTACCATATCGAAGAAGTCTACCGCTCCGGTGCAATCAAGATGAATAATTTTGAAGGCACAAAACCACATGTTGTGAATGGGCAAAGACTCAAGCATTACATGGCTGGAGACCCCATAAATGTAGAGGTGGATGTGATACAGGTAGCCACTCACGAAGAACATATTGCAACATTGTATCAAATACCAGCAGAAGCAGAATAAGAATAGGTATGAAAAACGGTAAGGAAACTTCGCAAACATCAATAAAAGTTCCGTATTATGTGTTTTTGCAAAATTAGGAAAATTCCGAGCCGAAGCGGAGCCAGAGAGGAGCAACAGGTCACCCAGGTGACCTGCTGGCGCGGGCTAGCCCCTGGCCGTGCCAGGAGGCCGCCTGGACCACCCGGAGTCCGTCTCTGACTCCACTTTGGCTTGTTACCTTCCTTTTGGTGTAGAAATTTTTTGCTATATATTTTCCCGAATCTTCCCGGTTTTGTATCTTGCGATTCCGTGCTTTTTCTCTTTCGATCTTTCTCTGCCAGGCTAAGAAGCTATTGGTCGATATGTCTTCCTGCGACTCAAGCGGGGAAGACTACACGAGGCGTCGTCTCCGCCGTGTCCAGCAAGATATCAACCAAGGGAAGGTCACCGGATGGGCTACTAATGAAGAGATAGCCGCAAGACAAGCGGAGATGAGCGGTTCGTGAGAGAGGAAGTCAAGATGGTGACCACCCAGCAAGAAGAGGACCCTTCATCACGAGGATCCAACTCCAACAACCCCATCCTCGTGGGGTTTATTAACCCTCAACATGATCTTTCTCTGAACCTTTCAGAAACTGCCCCTCCACCAGGAGCTCCACCTGTGTCATCTACTATATCCGAAGCTTACAGAATCACTAACCAATTATGTGAAGACTTTCGTGTGCTTAAAGTACAGGTGGCCATATTGGAAGCTGAAAACAAAACCCTTCGGCGCATAATAGCGGACTTGAAGAACAACAAGTAGGATGAAAAGTGAAATATTCATGGGTAATGGCATTCCCTTAGCCTTTTCCAAGCTTGGGGGAGTGCCCGGTATCTTTATTTTTATCCTTTACCTTTTATTGTCAAGTTTAGCATCGTATCATGTCTAGGGAAGTTATCTTATGAAATAGGTGTTTGCATTGAGGTCTATCACTCCTTTGTGGAGAGTCTTGTATCCGTGAGCGTGTAGTGTCTATGATGGAATATTAATGAGAAGTCTATTGGTTTCTTTGCTGCACTTGGTATTCTCTTCGTGCAATCGATCTTATATGCTGATTCTTATGGGAGTATTGATCTTACACATCAGGTATGGTTTTGAAAACTTTATTTAATCCTGGAAAACATAGTATTGGTCATAACAACAAGCATGGGTTTTCCTAGTAGCAACTTAGCCAAAACCTTTATGTTCTTATGCTTGAAGTGTTATGCTGACAAGGAAGACAACTTGATGTTTTTATGCCAATTCTTTATGTTAAACTTTGTATTGTTTTGCATCCAAGTCAACATTATTTGTCTTCTCTCAAAAGCCCTTGCTAGCCAACCCATGCACTAAGCGGCAATACTGCTTGTGCATCCATACCCTGAAACCTCAACCTTCCCAAGAGTCCACCATACCTTCCCTGTGCGTGGTATTTCACCGCCACTCCTAAAGTATATTACTCATGTGCTATCTTTAAACCTTCAAATATTACTCCCTGTTTTGTGCCTCGGTTTTAGTTCATGAGGAAGTAGTAAATAATTCATGATCTTCTCATATTGGACAAGTTTTATCTTGGGTTTGCATGTGATCTGCAAACCCCTAATACAAGGAGGGAATGGCATGAGCGTGCCCAGCTCGTAAAATATAATAACAACAAACAAAACCTCATTCACGCTTTGTTGATGAGAAATCAGAAAACTTTGGTAGTGATAAACAAAGGAGACTAAGGGGATGTGATCATCCCCACTTTGGGAGCCGTTCCTCAAAACTTATCCAGCATGAGAAGTATTGGGCTATCTACTAGCATTCGTTGACAAATTATGCACCTCTCAGAAGATTGTTTTACAATCTTGTTCATGTCAAAATCTCTAAGAAAGCTCTAGCACATGATTTTTCCCTACTTCCCTCTGCGAAGGGCCAATCTTTTACTTTTATGTTGAGTCAGTAAAACCTACTTATTTCTATCCTGAAAAGAGCAGACACTTTATGTTAACAAAGATGCATGCATTTATATTGTTTCATGGAGAGTTGTCATATTACAACTTTGTTGATGTTATCATTAAGATAAGTAAGTTGTTTGTTAAATCTTAGCTAAAGCAAACATCTTCCTTTGTGTTAGCATTTTCACTTATTGACTAATAACATGTTCTTTCAAAAAGCTTCAATTGATCCCATCAAAATATAAGAGGAAGAACAAAAGTTAAAAGTTACTAGTTGTTCTTTGACCAAGGACATGTTTGCCATGGTTTGATGAGTTTTCTTAGCTCTACTTTTGATTGTAATTGATATTACTCTTTCATAAGGGCCTTATGAGTTGAGATTTATGTTGAGGATGGTTGAGTTTAGTAGAGAAATTATGACGCTTCTTGTATGTATTCTTATTTATCGACACTTCACTCTCTAAACTTGTGGAGAGGTTTATCGAGCTCAGAATTCACTTGGGGACAAGCAAGGTCTAAGCTTGGGGGAGTTGATACGTCCAAAATGCATCACTATTTTGTATCATAATTTGTCTCTAGTCAATGATATATTTCACATTATGATGATGTACTTATAGTGTTTTGGCTTATTTTATACACTTTACAACTTTCCGGTGCCGAAACAGCAGACGCAGAATTCAGCGGAGAAAATAGCACGAAGAGTTGCAATATCAGAACATCTCCAACTATGCTAAAAATTTGAGGGAAGAAGTTTCCAAACAAATCCCGAAGACATGCCAAAGAAGGGCCGCAGCAGGGCCACAAGTCACCAGGCGACCTGCTGGCGCGCCCCCCTAGGCCGCGCAAGGAGGCCGCGTGGGTGGTGGGCCCCGCCTCCGGTGCTCTCCTTTGGCCTATATGTTCCTCTTGACCTAAAGTTATGGGGACGGAAGATTTTTCGCAGTTTCGCTGCCGCTCCGTGGTGGAAACCTACAAAGAAGAAAAGACCTTTCCGGCGGGCAGATTCCGCCGTGGAGAATTCCTCCCGGAAGGGGAGATCGTCCTCATCGTCATCACAATCGTCACGAGCATCATCGAGATCATCATCACCATCATCACCAACACCAGCACCATCTCCACCTTTATCCCATCTACTTCACCATTGCAATCGGAGTTGTACCTTGCACTATTTATCCCCTCTACTCTACCGGTGTTGATTACTCTTTTGTGGTGAATGCTATTGAGTTTTGTTGGAGAATTATTGTTATGACCAGATTGTTAATCATATTTTCATCACCTTTGATCATGATCTCTTTTATGTCTTGTGAGTAGTTCCGTTAGTTCTTGAGGACATGGGAAAAGTCTAGATGCTAGTAGTCATATGATGTTGAAGTAATATGTGTTGATTGATACTTAAGTTATGGTGTTATTCTTCTAGTGGTGTTATGTGAACATCAACTACATAACACTTCACCTTATTAAGGACCTAGGGGAATGCATCGTGTATAAAGAATGCTTATGGTGGGTTGCCGGAGTGACAGAAACCTGAACCCCAGTTCGCATACTTTTGCATGAGGGAGTATTGGAACCTAAAGCTTATTGCTATGGTTAGGCTTTGCCTTAATTTCTCTCTTGTATTTGTGGATGCTTGCAAGAGGTATTAATCATAAGAGTGTACTTGTCTTAGCCTAGACGGTGCACTAGTTAAGAACCATCCACATAACACTTATCAATACAAAACATAGTACTAGACAGAGTATGGCGAAAGCACTTGACTATCTCTCCCGTGTATCCTCACGAACGCCTTAGTCTTTATAAGTTTAGTCCCTCGGCTTATCCTTTGTGTTCAAAAGGATTGGGCCACTTGCTGCACCCCGACACCATTTACGTTACTTGCATTTATTTCCTCGTTACTTATACTAGAAAACCCATAAAAGTTACCTCTCGGTACTTGCAGTTATTCCTTGCTCAAGATCACTTGTCAATACCTTCTGCTCCTCGTTGGGTTTGACACTCTTACTTATCGAAAAGGATACGATAGATCTCCTACACTTGTGGGTCATAAATACCATTTTCTGGCGCCGTTGCCGGGAGTGTAGCGCTATTGGTAAGTGAAATTTGTAAGGCTGCGATAGATCCCCTACACTTGTGGGTCATCCCATGTTGGTCTGCATATTTTTGCTCATTCGAGAACATCCAATTGTTGTTATTTGGCTCTTGATTTATCTTTTTCCAATTGGATCTACAAGTAGGACCCTCCTCTAGCTATCTATGCTATCTCATCTCAAGTTCTATTCATGCTTCATCACAAAACTTGAACAAGCACTTCTCGATCCCTCCGTGTGAAGGAGCACTCGGAGTTCTGTATCGTCAAAGGCCGCCTTCCAAAACCTCTTTGTGAACCTCGGCGAAATCAATCCCACAAAATCGGTTCTACCGAATTACAAAGCTGCTCACCATCTTGGTACCACCGAAATCACTAACTCGGTTACACCGGGTTTCCCTATCAGCTCACAGCACAGGAACTCGGTGACACTGATTTTGTCATCTCGGTGACACCAACAGTGATGGGTATATAACCTGGCCGACAGGGTTTTTGAAAACACTTCCTCAAAACCCTTCGTCCCCAAACCCTAGTCTGCCTCCAAGGACCCCTGGCCATTGCCTTTGCATCCCCAAACTCCTCTGCCGCTGGGATTCGCCATTATCGATGGAATCTACACCGCCATCGCAACCATAGTCTGTCAGCCGCCAAGTTAGGGTACGAATCCACTCCTCTTTTGCACTCCCTAATCCAATCCATGCACAATAGTTGATTTTATCTAAAATGCACCGTATGCAAGTACTTCTATCCACCAAAAAATTTCGGTAGCGTAGAGATTGATGAAATTCTAGATTTGATTTCCTGTAGCATGCATCTCGGTGACACCGAGTCTGTGAAATCGGCTCCACCATTTCGTGTTTAGGGTTTATGGGAACCATCTCGGTGAGACCGAGTATCTCTTTTCAATGACACAGAAAAGGCTGCCAAGTTTCTTTTACTCGAGTGGACAATCTCGGTGACTCTGAAACAATAAACCTGGTTCCACCAAAATGCATTCTGCTGTAAATCACCCCCAGAGTTTCTGAAATCAAACTTAAAAAAAATCAGCTGTGTTTTGTGATGCTCAACCCTTCTGCTCTTCTATATCTATTTCACAGGGTTGCTGTTTGCTGGTTTGCTGGTGAGTTGTTGCTTGTTAGCCAATATGTCTAATTTAGAGGACAACCAGAACAACTTGAGGGAAGATAGTCCTGAGATGGACTCAGGCACAAGTCCTGAGAAGACAGACTCTGACCCTGGTTCTTGCAGCTCTCATGGCTTGCCCAAGGCAGCCACCACGCAGAGAAAGAAGTTTAACTCATATGAAGAGGACTCAGTTTTTGTGCCAGACGAAATTTCAGCACCTTAGAAGCTGAAAGAGAAAGCTCCTATCAAGAAGACTGTCAGAAAAGAGTATGCAAAGCCTGCTGATCTTAGAGCCCCTGAATCTGCAAGCCACGGGATGATACTTTCCCTTGACAATCCTCCTAAAAAGATTGGTGTGAAGAGAGCCATGAAGAGGGTGATCCATGTTACTTCAAGATCCACTTCCATGTATGAGGATCCAGAATATATTGCTGGAGAAGAAGAGATCCCAGCTGATGCTCCTCCTCCTTCTCCTCAGAAGAAGAAGCTCATGGCTGATGCCATGCCCAGGAAACCTGCTCCTAAGCCTGCTTCTAAGGCTAAAAAGGACATAGCTTCCAAAAGGAATACAAATGATATTCCTGCAGCTGCCAAGAAGAAAGGCCATGCTTCCAGTACCTTTGGTGTATAGGAAGAAGAAGAGAATGCACCCATTCTCAGAAAGTTCAGACCTAATCTGCCACTGCACAATGCTGCTCATCCAGTAGCTGAAGATATGAAGAAGAGGAAAGATGTAGGATTGAGGAAATGGAGAGCTGCAGATTCATATGCCATATGGAGAAGAACTGCTGTTGATCCAAGGTTTCACACCAAGGAACAACAATACTTCTATGAGACTGTCATGTATGACAAAAGTCCAGCTGTTAGTGATATAAGATATGTTGAGTGGGCTTAAATCAAAGCCAATGAAAAATTATTTCCCCACGTGCAAGATAATTTCAAGTCTGTGGATATTGAAGAGTTTGCTGGGAGAGAGACGACCACATGGAATGATGAACTCATTATGCAATTCTATTCAACTGTTCATTTCTATGGTATTGGCTCTATTGTCTAGATGACTGATGGTCACAAGTATGAATCCACTGTTGATGAGTGGGCCACTATCATTGGTGCCCATAAGGAGAAATAAGGTGATGTTGATGTATACTCTGAGCTGAAGATGAGTCTCAACTCCATGGTTAACATGTACAAGCCAATTCCTCACAAATTCTTGGCAACTCACAAGTTTGGATCAGTGTACTTCGTGCAAGCAGGGATACCTACAACCAATACCATTCTGAGATACACCTTGATGCCTAAATTAGGTGGTGAGAAAATGATTAGAGGTCACTCCATCAACTTGCAACACCATTTGGACACTCACACTAGATTCAACGTGATGGACTTGATAGTAGAGACTATGAGAAGGACTAGTGCTGACCAGAAAAGTTCTTGTGGATATGCCCCATACATTCAGATGCTTATCAATGCCAAGCTAGGCAAGCATGCATATCTACTTGATCGTCCCCATTTACCCCTTCTGTCAGAATTTGAAGACAATAAAGTGGTGATGGATGACAATGAGCCCAGCTCAACTACAGCTAGAATGGCAGCAGAGGCAGTAGAAGCTAAGGCTACTAGAAATGTACCACCACCAGTTCCACAACTTACAACTCAAGTTGAGAAAATGGATTTTCTAGTAAGCCTTATCCAAGGAATGGAGAAGAACATATCGGTGATTCTGCAAAATCAGAAGAGTTTGGAGAGGATTGTGGAAACAAAGTTCCATGCTTTGTATGTCAAAGTGATAGAGATATCTGCTAGTGTTGATCAGCTGAAGCATGAACCTGACGGTGTGAGGACACCCAGTTCAACTAGTGATGATGAAGAGTCGCCTCCTCGCATTACCACTTAGTTCAGTACCAAGCTTAGGTCAGCAGTTGTGCGAGTGTCGGAAGCAAGAACAACTTCATCAGCTCACACATCTTCACCTTCAACTTCATCCCTAGCTCCACCACCTCCAATATCCACTCCTCCAGCTCCAGGACATTCAACAGAAGCCTTCATGGACGCTCTTCTATCCACTCCTTCATCGATTTCCCAGAGAGACGATTAGCTCTATACTTTTGAACTTTTTGGTAACTTGTTGCCAAAGGGGGAGAAATTCATGGATCATAGGGCTTCGAGAAAGAGAGAGAGCTTTTGACTTTATTTGCTCTCACTTTGGTTTTACAAAACTTTGGTCTTTTGGATGATCTTATACTTGTTCCCGTGTTTGATCATATGCTTTGCTTGGTTGATGCTACATTATTATCTTTTAGATATCTATGTGATGATCATTCACTTATCTTTTTGGTGTCATGTGCATTACTATTCATTCTTATCATGTATGCGCACCACCAAGATGTATGTGACATGGAAGAGTGAACCATGATCCTAATTGATTGTGCATTTGCATTCAAACGCAAATTATAAATAATGCACAAATTTAGGGGGAGCTCTTGCTTTTCACATACTTCTCAAAGCATCAATGCTAACCATTGATTATATCTTTTGTCGAAGCTTTGATCTATATGTTGTCATCAATTACTGATACGTCTCCGTTGTATCTACTTTTCCGAACTCTTTTGCCCTTTTTTTGGACTCTAATTTGCATGATTTGAATGGAACTAACCCGGACTAACGTTGTTTTCAGCAGAATTGCCATGGTGTTGTTTTTGTGCAGAAATAAAAGTTTTCGGAATGACCTGAAAATTTATAGAGAATTTTTCTGGAATTATGAAAAATATAGGCGCAAGAATCAGCGGAGGAAGTGGAGCCGTGAGCCCACAAGCCCACTTGGCGCGGGCCCCCCTAGCCGCGCCTGGCAGGCTTGTGGAGCCCACGGCGCTCCACCGCCTCCAATCTCAGCTCTATTTAGTCCGTCTCGCCCGGAAAAAAATCAAGGAGAAGAGTTCATCGCGTTTTACGATACGGAGGCGCCGCCACCTCCTGTTCTTCATCCAGAGGGCAGATCTGGAGTCTGTTATGGGCTCCGAAGAGGGGAAATCGTCGCCATCGTCGTCATCAACCTTCCTTCATCGCCAATTCCATGATGCTCTTCACCGTTCGTGAGTAATCTCATCGTAGGCTTGCTGGACGGTGATGGGTTGGATGAGATCTATCATGTAATCGAGTTAGTTTTGACGGGGATTGATCCCTAGGATCCACTATGTTCTGGGATTGATGTTACTACCACTTTGCCATGCTTAATGCTTGTCACTAGGGCCCGAGTGCCATGATTTCATATTTGAACCTATTATGTTGTCGCCAATATATGTGTGTTTTAGATCCTATCTTGCAAGTTGTAGTCACCTACTATGTGTTATGACCCGGCAACCCCGGAGTGACAATAGCCGGAACCACTCCCGGAGATGACCATAGTATGAGGAGTTCATGTATTCACCAAGTGTTAATGCATTGGTCCGGTTCTTTATTAAAAGGAGAACCTTAATATCCCGTAGTTTCCATTAGGACCCCGCTGCCATGGGAGGGATGGACAATAGATGTCATGCAAGTTCTTTTCCCTAAGCACGTATGACTACATACGGAATACATGCCTACATTAGATTGACGAACTAGAGCTAGTTACTTATCTCTCCGTGTTATAACTGTTGCTTGATGAATCACATCCGGCATAATCATCCATCACCAATCCAATGCCTACGAGTCTCTTCCTACTCGTCCTTGCTATGTTACTTTGCTGCTACTGCTGTCAGTGCTTCTACTGTTACTCTCTCGCTACTGTTGTTACTTTGCTGCTATTGGTTACTGTTGCTACTGCTGCTACCAGACTACTTTGCTACTGATACTTTGCTGCGGATACTAAATCTTTCAGGTGTGGTTGAATTGACAACTCAACTGCTAATACTTGAGAATAGTCTCTGGCTTCCCCTTGAGTCGAATAAATAAATTTGGGTTGAATACTCTACCCTTGAAAACTGTTTCGATCCCCTATACTTGTGGGTTATCAAGACTATTTTCTGGCGCCGTTGCCGGGGAGGCACAACTATATTCTCTGAGTCACTTCAGATTTACGTGTGCTGGTCACTATGAGGAATCCGAAAGATCTAAGAACTAAAGTCTTACCCTCCACTACGAGGACAGGTAAGGAACTGCCATCTAGCTCTGCACTTGATTCACCTTCAGTTATGAGTAAGTTTGCGACAACATCTCCTGCTAGAAATCTTGATATGTCGCCTGTGCTTGATGATGCTACTTCTGCTGCCCATGATGCTTATGATGATGCTATGCTTGATACTGCTTTGCCTGATGATGCTATGCTTGATACTGCTTTGCCTGATGATGCTATGGTTGATATTGCTTTGCCACTTGGTGCATTCCTTGATGCACAAATTGCTAGAGTTGCTGCTAGATGTGATGATACTTCTAAAACTGCTGATACTATTGAAGTAGAACCTGCTATTTTGCCTGCTAGAACTAGCTCTCCTAGAAATGAATTGTCTGATATGCCTGAGCGTTATGTTATGGAGGGATAAATAGCTGAGGATTTTCTTGCGTGTAAGGATAGCTATGATGTTGAGAAATTACTGCTCAAGTGGAAAGAAAAATCTCTGAACGCTAGGATGAAATACGACCCGAAGATTGCCACTTCGCCTATCTTTTTGACCGATTATGATTATGAATTCTCTGTCGACCCTGAGTTAATCACTCTGGTCGAATCTGATCCTTTTCACGGTTATGAGTCTAAAACGGTTGTAGCCCATCTTACCAAACTGCACGATATAGCCACCCTGTTCACCAGTGAGGAAAAGATCCGCCACTACTATATCCTTAAGCTGTTTCCTTTCTCGCTAAAGGATGATGCTAAGACTTGGTTCACTTCTCTTGCTCCTGGTTGTGTGCGTAGCCCTCAGGATATGGTTTACTACTTCTGTGAAAAATATTTCCCTGCCCATAAGAAGCAAGTCGCCTTGCAGGAAATATACAACTTTGCTCAAGCTGAAGAAGAGAGTATCCCACAAGCTTGGGGGAGGCTCGTCTAGCTGTTGAATGCTTTTCCTGATCACCCTCTTGAGAAGAATGAAATACTTGATAACTTCTATAATGTACTTACCGAGGCTTCCAAAGACCACCTAGATAGTTGGTCTGGTTGTGTTTTAGGGAACGAACTGTAGAACAAGCTGAGATCCTATTGAATAATATCTTGTGCAATGAGAATGCTTGGACTATTCCCGAACCACCTCCTAAGCCAACTTCGAAGAAAAGAGGTATTCTATTCCTCAGTCTTGAAGATATGCAAGAATCTAAGAAATCTATGAAAGAGAAAGGCATTAAATCTGATGATGTCAAAAATCTACCACCTATCGAAGAGATCCATGGTCTCGATAACCCGACACAGGTAGTAGAAGTAAATTCTCTGCGTAGGTTCAATGAGAGTGATATTCCTTTTGATAAGCCTGCTAGCTTATGCCTGGATGAATTTGATAACTTTGTTGCCAAACAATAAATTTTCAGCAGACAATTGGAACATAATGCTCGTATGCTTAGTCATTTGAGTGCTTGTGTGGACAGAAACGTCAATGATCTTAAGCTTCTGAGTAAACATGCCTCTATGGTTACCACTCAGGTAAAACAAGTACTTAAAGCTTAGAATGACTTGCTCAATGAGTTGAATGACAATTCTATTAGAGTCGTCACTAGAGGCGGTAGAATGAATCAGGAACCTTTGTATCCTGAGGGTCATCCGAAGAGAATTGAACAAGATTCTCAAGGAGTTAGCACTGATGCACCTATTCATCGTAGAAAGAAGAAGAAAGATGATAGGAACCTGCACACTAGCAACCCTATTGCTGCTACACTTGAGAGTCCAAATGATGTCTCTGTCTCTGATGCTGAAACACAATCTGGTGATGAACATGAGCCTAATGATAATATGAATAGTGATGTTCATGATGATGCTCAACCTAGCAATGATAAGGATGTGGAGATTGAACCAGTTGATCTTGATAACCCACAACCTAGAATAGAAGATACGATAAGAATGACTTTGCTGCTAGGAAGCATGGTAAAGAAAGGGGACCATGGGTTCAGAAACCCATGCCCTTTCCTCCCAAACCATCCAAGAAAAAGGATGATGAGGATTTTGAGCGATTCATTGAAATGATTAGACCTGTCTTTCTGCAAATGCGTTTGACAGATATGCTCAAAATGTCATCGTATGCTAAGTACATGAAAGATATTGTGACTAATAAAAGGAGGATACCTGAGGTTGAGATTTCCACCATGCTCGCTAATTATACCATCAAGGGTGGAACTCCTAAGAAACTAGGTGATCCCGGTGTGCCCACTATACCTTGCTCCATTAAAGGCAACTACGTTAGAACTGCGTTATGCGACCTTGGAGCCGGTGTTAGTGTTATGACTCTCTCTCTTTATCGTAGACTTGAACTGGATAAGTTGACACCCACTGAAATCTCTGTGCAAATGGCCGACAAATCAACTGCTTTCCCTATCGGCATTTGCGAGGATGTGCCTGTTGTGGTTGCCAACGTCACTATCTTAACAGACTTTGTTATTCTGGATATTCCCGAGGACGATGCCATGGCGATCATCCTTGGAAGACCATTTTAAAACACTGCTGGGGCTGTTATAGATTGCAACAAAGGCAATGTCACTTTCCATGTCAACGGTAATGAGCATACGGTGCACTTTCCAAAGAAACAATATCGAGTACACTCCATCAATGCTATCAAAAAAACTTCATCGATTCTTATTGGGAGCTTTGAATGCCCTATTCCTCCTGTTAAGATGAAGTATGATTTGCTTGTTGGGGAGATACACATCCCCATTGAGGTGACCTAGTGACTATTCGAAAATTCTCCATTCTCTTTTGCGATTCGAGAAAGTTTGTCAAGGAGACTTGATCAACCTCATTGACGGATTTCTTTCGACGACCATGAGATGGATGAATCGAGGAGTCAAAAACCTCTGTTCCAAGCTTTCACCTTAGGTTGCTTAGAAGAAAGATGATATATTTAGTTTAGTTTTCCCTGTTTTCTGTTTTAGCGTCCTGTGGAAAAGTACCTCGAAAATAAAAGTTCTCCGAACAACCTGAAAATCAAGTATGAGTTTTTCTGGAATTTTTGAAAAATATTGGGACGAAGAGCTAGTCTGGGGGCTGCACCAGTGAGCCACAAGCCTTGGAGGTGCGGGCAACCCGCTGGCCGCGCTTACCTGGCTTGTGGGGCCCACGTGCACACCCTCCACTCATTCTAGCTCCCATCTGCTTCTCCTACCTCTAGAAAAAATCGTTTCGCAGCTCATACCCGTGTTCTTGCTCTTCTTGCTGGGATTTTTGATATCCTTGCTCAAAGCACCATTCTCTGAACTGTTTTGGGGAAATTACTCCTTGGTAAGTGACGCCTCCATTGGTCCAATTAGTTTTTGCTCTAGTACCTTATACTTCCCGTATTTTTGCTGCCTTGGTGACCCTGTTCTTGAGCTTTGCATGCTAAGTTTAGCAGGTCCCAAGTAGTTTTGATGTGTAATATGGCCTCTAGGCACTTGTGGGAGTAGTTACTACGAATTTAGTTGAGCCTTGTCCACTTTTCCTTTGGGTCACTGAAAATTTGAGAAAAGCAAGATGTTCAGGAGAAACTATCAGGGTGGTTCCTCAAGCAAGAGAGGTCCCCGTCTTGCGATTCGGGAACCCGATCCTTACCAACCGAGGAACGCACAGGTACAACCATGTGAATGGCCTTCTGATGAATACATGATTGAGGCATGTTTCAAAGACGAGTTTGATACACTTGTTCACAACGTCGGACTCGAAGAATTCATCTCCGATAAATGTGAACAGTATGTTGCTCTCACTGCCTCTATTGTTCGTAGATTCTAATTTTCAGTTGGTCGTGATACATCTGTACTCTTTGATCTCTATGACAAATCGTATACCATGGATTTAGAGGATTTCAATAGAATTTGCAAGTTATCTATTTGGGGTAGTCTCAATGATCGTCCTAAATCTTCGGTTAGAAATCTTTTCTCTGGTATAACTGTTGGAGAAACTAGAGATATTACACAGGCTACCATGGGGAGCATTCATTTTCCTGCCTTGCATTATTTTGCCCTCTTCATAGGCAGATGCATTAATGGAAAGATTGAGCATTGTCACCTCTGCGCACCCGACCTTAGTATTCTTAAGAGCGCAGTAATGGGTGATAAAAGTTTCAACATGGGAGCTACTATAGCAAGGAGGCTGAATAATAATGCTAATGAAGGGGATTTCTTTGGTGGGATCTATGCCACTCGCATAGCAAATTTTCTTGGAGTACGCATCCGTGAAGGAGATCCCCTGCTCCATACAACTTTCCTTAATCGCACCGCTTTGACACGCTATCAGTTCCTTGAGAGGGATGACGAATCCCTCCTATACCGTTTGATATTTAACCGACAACGTGTTTTCCATATTACCCTTCCTACTCCTGCATTCTTTGACTTTCAGGTAAAACGGAGATATTACATAACCAGAGGAGAGGCAGAGGAGTATGAGAGGGAGGCAAAGGCTGCTCATCTCCGTGAGGCAGCCATTCAGGTAGTGGCTGCAGCGCTCCCGTATAACCCCCATTATGATTTTGGGTATCGCCCGGACCATCCATGGTAGTAGACCAACTTAGGCCAAAAGCCTAAGCTTGGGGGAGTACGTGTTTCTCACCGACTTTACATTCTTGGTTATGCTTTCACTTTGTTTGTCAGTGTTCACACTTTGCCACTGTATCATCCATGCTAGTTTATTTTCTTTTTATCGTTTTATTTTCGTGTGTCTGTCTAGTTTGAGAAAACCCAAAAAGATTTTCTTGTTCTTATTTTGCTTGTTGGGAGCTTTCCCGTCTAAATAGTTTTCTTTTTCTTTGGCTCAAGGTAGAAGACCATGGTTACAATGTTTAGTGGCTCTCGCATGCATACCTGTTTAGCTGTCAAAGAGCCATATTACTTTGTCTTCTCTTTTGTGTTTGCCTGCAGATTCCAGCTTTAGTCCAATGCACGAGCACACTTATTATTATTCACACCGTTCGGTCTTGCAAGTGAAAGGCAGTAATGACGATATATGATGAAGTGACTGAGCCTGGAAAAGCTGTTATGAACTCGGTCTATTTTGTTTTTGTAAATATGACTAGCTCACTGTTCCTAGTTCAGCTTTGTTGTGAGAGAAACATGTTTGCAATGACAACTTAGAGATCATAGTTTCTGATGCCATGCTTAATTAGCTAGGAGCTTATAATGGTTTGCCTTGGATGCCAACATCAATTTTGAGATGACTATGATGTAGTATGATAGGATGGTATCCTCCTTTGAATGATTCAAGTGGCTTGACTTGGCGCATGTTTACGCATGTAGTTGAAACAAAATCAACATAGCCTCTATGATATTCATGTTCATGGTGATTTATGTCCTACTCATGCTTGCACTCAATGTTAGTTAATCTCAATGCATTTTGACGACTGTTGTCGCTCTCTAGTTGGTCGCTTCCCAGTCTTTTGCTAGCCTTCACTTGTACTAAGCGGGAATACTGCTTGTGCATCCACTTCCATAAACCCAAAGTTGTTCCATATGAGTCCACCATACCTACCTATATGCGGTATCTACCTGCCGTTCCAAGTAAATTTGCATGTGCCACTCTCTAAATCTTCAAGAAATAATCTGTTTTGCATGCCCGAACCGCTCATGTGGTGACAGGGGCTATCAATATCTTCCATGCTAGGCGTGTTATCTCCGATATGTGTTTATTCACTATCATTCACGAGGAAGGGGCCGGTAATTGGAATTCCCAGTTCCATGCTCAAATCGAAAAGATAATTGCAAACAAAACTCCCCCAGGATTGATGTTGGTATGAACGGCACCCGAGTATTCGACTAGTCGTGGAGTGTGATTGATTGGTGGTGGGGGAGTCAAAACTTTACTTTTCTGTTTGGGAACCGCCTATAGCATGTCTAGCGTGGAAGATGTTGAGAAATCTTAGTCATTGCGTTGACAATGAAAGGATGCCACCCAAAATTATTATCTATGTTTTCAAAGCTTGAGCTCTGGCACCTCTACAAATCAATGCTTCCCTCTGCGAAGGGCCAGTCTGTTTATGTTCCTGTTGAGTCATCCTCCTCTTATAAAAGCACCAATTAAAGAGCACCTCTGTCATTTTTATGTTTTGCTTTTAACTGTGTTGAGTATGACTGTGACTGGATCTTCTTTGTCATGAATTACAATGTTTAGTCAGCCCTTGGTCTTTGAAGCTGCTCTGCATTTATGTTTTGCGGTCTCAGAAAGGGCTAGCGAGATACCATCTATTCGTACTACTTCATGATTGTTTTGATTGAAGTGTTGACGTTTGAGACTTATTATTATTTGCTCGCTAGTTGATTATGCCATTGATATGAGTTTACCGTGAGACCTAGATGTCATTTGCTTATGTGGTTTGCTTGTGATCTTGCTGAAATTCTGGTTATGAGCTAGACATAGTTGCAACAACAAGATCAAACAAACTTCGTCAAAGTTTTTCTTTTGTCTCTTTCAGTTTGCCAACTGAACTGCTTGAGGACAAGTAAGGCTTTAAGCTTGGGGGAGTTGATACGTCTCCGTCGTATCTACTTTTCCGAACTCTTTTGCCCTTGTTTTGGACTCTAATTTGCATGATTTGAATGGAACTAACCCGGACTAACGTTGTTTTTAGCAGAATTGCCATGGTGTTATTTTTGCGCAGAAATAAAAGTTCTCGGAATGACCTGAAAAATTACGGAGAATTTTTCTGGAATTTATGAAAAATACTGGTGCAAGAATCAGCGGAGGAAGTGGAGCAGTGAGCCCACATACCCACCAGGCGCCCCCCTGGCCGCGCCTGGCAGGCTTGTGGAGCCCACGACGCTCCACCGCCTCCAATCTAAGCTCTATTTAGTTCGTCTCTCCCGGAAAAAAATCAAGGAGAAGAGTTCATCGCGTTTTACGATACGGAGGCGCCGCCACCTCCTGTTCTTCATCTGGAGGGCAGATCTGGAGTCCGTTCTGGGCTTCGAAGAGGGGAAATCGTCGCCATCGTCATCATCAACCTTCCTTCATCGCCAATTCCATGATGCTCTTTACCGTTCATGAGTAATCTCATCGTAGGCTTGTTGGACGGTGATGGGTTGGATTTGATCTATCATGTAATCGAGTTAGTTTTGACGGGGATTGATCCCTAGTATCCACTATGTTCTGAGATTGATGTTGCTACTACTTTGCCATGCTTAATGCTTGTCACTAGGGCCCAAGTGCCATGATTTCATATCTGAACCTATTATGTTGTCGCCAATATATGTGTGTTTTAGATCCTATCTTGCAAGTTGTAGTCACCTACTATGTGTTATGACCCGGCAACCCCGGAGTGACAATAGCTAGAACCACTCCGGGAGATGACCATAGTATGAGGAGTTCATGTATTCACCAAGTGTTAATGAGTTGGTCCAGTTCTTTATTAAAAGGAGAACCTTAATAACTTGTAGTTTCCATTAGGACCCCGCTGCCACGGGAGGGATGGACAATAGATGTCATGCAAGTTCTTTTCCCTAAGCACGTATGACTACATACAGAATACATGCCTACATTAGATTGACGAACTGGAGCTAGTTACTTATCTCTCCATGTTATAACTGTTGCATGATGAATCACATCCGGCATAATCATCCATCACCGATCCAATGCCTATGAGTCTTTTCCTACTGGTCCTTGCTACATTACTTTGCTGCTACTTCTGTCACTGCTGCTACTGTTACTCTGTCGCTACTGCTGTTACTTTGCTGCTATTGGTAATTGTTGCTACTGCTGCTATCATACTACTTTACTAGTGATACTTTGCTGCATATACTAAATCTTTCAGGTGTGGTTGATTTGACAACTCAACTGCTAATACTTGAGAATATTCTTTGGCTTCCCCTTGAGTCGAATAAATAAATTTGGGTTGAATACTCTAGCCTCGAAAACTGTTGCGATCCCCTATACTTGTGGGTTATCAATTACCAAAAAGGGGGAGACTGAAAGCACAATTGCTCCCTAGGGTGGTTTTGATAATTGATCACAACATATGCATCATTGGACTAATATGTTTATCCAAGTATATTTCATAAAAGTCCAAAAGATGCATTGGCTAAAGGCTTATGTGGAGATGCCCCTTGATGCAAGAAAGGAATAAGATTGGCCCAATATTTAAGCTAGAAAACTCTTCATTTTATATTTGTGAGAAATCACTTTTGAGTCCACAGGAAAGCCAATACTATTAAAAGGGGGTGAGGTATTAAAATGAACTCGTTGCTCAAGTGCTCAGAGATAGGCACCAAAAATACTCAGTCATTTTCCCGCATAACCATTCTGTCCAAAGGCACTTACAGAAAATCGGTGCCACCAAGTTTCTCCCTCCCGATTTTCATCTCAAACAGAACCCTAGCCAAAGCCACCAAATCGGTGCTACCGAGTTGAGGTGACCAACTTTTTGTTTCCTCGGTACACAAAGTCGGAATTTCCGAGTTTGAGTATCGGTGTCACCGAGCTGTGTCATCTGGCCATTAGCCACCCTTTCGGTGTCACCGAGTTGTGTATATCGGTTCCACCAAGTTGGTTACTTTAGGTGTAACGATTGGATTTTAGGGACTGGGTATTTTGGTGGCTAACTTTGAGCATTTTGAGCAATCAGTTCATTTTACTACCTCACCCCCTTTTAATAGTATTGGCTTTCCTATGGACTCAAAAGTGATTTCACACAAATATAAAATGAAGAGTCTTCTAGCTTGAAGCTTGAGCCAATATTATTTCTTTCTTGCATCAAGGGGCATCTCCACATAAGCCTTTAGCCAAAGCATCTTTTGAACTTTTCTGAACAATACTTGGAACATATTAGCCCAATGATGCATATGTTGTGTTCAATTATCAAAACCACCCTAGGGAGCAATTGTGATTTCACATGATGAGTGGGAATCTAATGTCAAAATTAAGATAAATAAATATGAATGCAATGCTTTGTGTGACCTTGGTGCTAGTGTTTCAACTATACCTAAAGCTTTATGTGATGTCCTAGGTCTCACTAATATTGAAGAATGTTCCTTTAACTTGCATCTTGCGAATTCTACCATAAAAAACCTCAGGTAGAAGTAATGATGAGCTTATCATTGCAAACAAAAATCATGTGCCTGTATATTTTACTTTGCTTAATATTGATTGCAATACTACTTGTCCCATTATACTTGGAAGACCCTTCCTACGGACTATAGGTGCAACCATTGATATGAAAGAGGGCAACATAAGGTTCCAATTCCCATTAAATAAAGGGATGGAACATTTACCAAGAAAGATAATCAAACCACCTCATGAATCTATCATGGAGCCCACTTATGGATTCAATGCCAAGGATGACAGCACTTGAAACTATCCAATATGCCTAGCTAGGGGCGTAAAACAATAACGCTTGTTGGGAGGCAACCCAATAGTCTTCATTCTTTTTTTCTTCTATAATGATTTTTTTTAATGTTTTAATTAGTGTTAGTGCCAAGTAAATCCTGTGGGATGATTTGCTTGATGAGTAGAATTGGTATGGTGCAAAAACAGAAACTTTGACGTCTAGTGCATAATTTCTCTAATTTTATTGGAACGCCTTTATAATCTGAATTTATTACAAAGTACTAGGAAAAAAATTCCTGAGGTGGTCCTAGTGTTTTATATTTTTTGGAGTTACGAAAGAATGGAAATTAAATGTATCACTACAGACTGTTTTGTTTGAAACACATTTTGTTTTGCATGCATAGTTTGCTTTTTTTGATCATGTTATGTATTATATCAGGGGGTATAAGCCATCGAGAAGTTAGAATATGATACCTATGCTAAAATAAAAGAAGAATCAATTTATAAGAGTACCTAAAAGTATTTATTATGTTTCCTATACTAACGGATCTCACGAAGTTTTGTTGAGTTTTGTGTGGTTGAAGTTTTCAAGTTTTGGGTATTATCTCCATGGACAAAGGAATGAGAAGTGGCAAGAGCCTCAGCTTGGGGATTCCAAAGGCACCCAAGGTAATATTCTAGGAATACTCAAGTGTCTAAGCTTGGGGATGCCCCAAGAAGGCATCCCCGCTTTTTGTCTCAATCCATCAGTATGTTACTTGGAGCTACATTTTTATTCATCACATGATATGAGTTTTGCTTAGAGTGTCGTTTTCTGTTGTTTACTTTTACTTTAAGTTTTCCACACTCATTGTTTGCTGCACACATCTATTTGAGAGATAGATGATACGTCTCCAACGTATCTATAATTTTTGATGGTTTCATGCTATTATCTTGTCAAACTTTGGATGTTTTGCATGCCTTTTATTTATTTTCTGGGACTAACTTATTAATTCAGTGCCAAGTGCCAGTTCCTGTTTTTTTCCATGTTTTTCACCCATTTCAGAGGAAATTTTGAAACGGAGTCCAAATGGAAGAAAATCCCCGAAAAGATTTTTTCTGGAACGGAAGAAGATCGGGGGACTTGGGAGCCAAGCCAGAAGAGCCACAGGGGCCCCACAAGCCCCCACCCCGCGGCCAGGGGGGCCGCGCCATGCAGGATTGTGGGCCCCCTGGAGGTCCCCTGACCTAGATCTTGCGCCTATATATTCCGAAATATCCCCAAAAAATCAGGGGAGCATCGTAATCACTTTTCCGCCGCCGCAAGCTTCTGTCTCCGCAAGATCCCATCTGGGGCACGTCCTGGTGCCCTGCCGGAGGGGGGATTCGGACACGGAAGGCTTCTCCATCAACACCATGACCTCTCCGATGATGCGTGAGTAGTTCACCATAGACCTACGGGTCCATAGCTAGTAACTAGATGGCTTCTTCTCTCTCTTGGATCTTCAATACAAAGTTCTCCATGATCTTCATGGAGATCTATCCGATGTAATCTTCTTTTGCGGTGTGTTTGTCGAGTTCCGATGAATTGTGGATTTATGATCAGATTATCTATGAATCTTATTTGAGTTTCTTCTGATCTCTCTTATGCATGATTTCATATCCTAGTAATTCTCTTCGAGTTGTGGGTTTTGTCTGGCCAACTAGATCTATGATTCTTGCAATGGGAGAAGTGCTTGGTTTTGGGTTCATACCGTGCGGTGACTTCACCAAGTGACAGAAGGGGTAGCGAGGCACGTATCGTGTTGTTGCCATCAAGGGTAAAAAGATGGGGTTTTCATCATTGGTTTGAGATTATCCCTCTACATCATGTCATCTTGCTTAAAGCGTTACTCTATTCGTCATGAACTCAATACACTAGATGCATGCTGGATAGCGATCGATGTGTGGAGTAATAGTTGTAGATGCAGAAAGTATCGGTCTACTTGCCTCGGACGTGATGCCTATATGCTTGATCATTGCCTTAGATATCGTCATGACTTTGTGCGGTTCTATCAATTGCTCGACATTAATTTGTTCACCCACCATGATATTTGCTATTTTGAGAGAAGCCTCTAGTGAACACTATGGCCCCCAGGGTCTACTCCACACCATATTTTCAGCCTTACACTTTTTACTTTGTTGCACTTTCTGCCTTCAGATCTCACGTTGCAAACAATCTTGAAGGGATTGACAACCCCTTTGAAGCGTTGGGTGCAAGCTTGTTTGTGTTTGCGTAGGTACTCTGGACTTGACGAGACCCTCCTTCTGGATAGATACCTTGGTTCTCAAACTGAGGGAAATACTTACTGCTCTTGTGCTGCATCACCGTTTCCTCTTCAAGGGAGAAACCAACGCAAGCCCAATCTCCGTCAACGTGTCAATTTCTGGCACTATTGTTTGAGAAGTAGTAGAAGGATTTCTGGCACCGTTGCCGGGGAGGAAGATCAAGTCAAGAACTCATACAAGTAGGTGTCGCAAACTCATCTCTTGCATTTACTTTGTTTGCCAGTTGCCTCTCGTTTTCCTCTCCCCCACTTCACCAATTTGCCTTTTTTGTTCGCCTTTTTCTCGCCCGCTTTTTGTTTGCTTGTGTGCTTGCTTGCTTGCTGAAGTCACCATGAACGAAAACACCAAACTTTGTGACTTCTCGAATACTAATAATAATGATTTTGTTAGTACTCCGATTGCTCCCGCCAATAGTGCGGAGTCATACGAAATCAATGCCGCTTTGCTGAATCTTGTTATGAAAGAGCACTTCTCTGGCCTTCCTAGTGAAGATGCCGCATCCCATCTCAATACCTTCATTGAGCTTTGCGATATGCAAAAGAAAAAAGATGTGGATAATGACGTGATTAAATTGAAGCTTTTTTCCTTTCTTGTTGCGAGATCGCGCAAAAACTTGGTTTTCTTCTTTGCCCAAAAATAGTATCGATTCTTGGGATAATTGCAAAGATGCTTATATATCCAAGTATTTTCCGCCAGCTAAGATCATCTCTCTCCGTAATGATATCATGAATTTCAAGAAACTTGATCATGACATGTTGCACAAGCTTGGGAGAGAATGAAATTAATGATTAGGAATTGTCCCGCTCATGGCTTGAGCCTTTGGATGATTATTCAAATCTTTTACGCTGGCTTGAATTTCGCTTCTAGAAACATCTTGGACTCCGCCTCAGGTGGAACATTCATGGAAATCACGTTAGGAGAAGCCACAAAGCTCTTAGACAACATCATGACGAACTACTCTCAGTGGCACACTGAAAGGTCACCTACTAGTAAGAAGGTACACGCTATAGAAGAAATTAACTCGTTCAGTGCTAAGATGGATGAGTTAATGAATTTGGTTGCTAGTAGAAGTGCTCCTTTGGATCCTAATGATTTGCCTTTGTCTTCTTTGATTGAGAGTAGCAACGCTAGCTTGGACGTTAATTTTGTTGGTAGGAATAACTTTGGCAAGAACAACGCTTTTAGAGGAAACTATGTTCCTAGGCCTTTTCCTAGTAACTCCTCTAATAACTTTGGCAACTCCTACAACAATACCCATGGAAATTACAATATATTACCCTCTCATCTAGATAGTAATATCAAAGAGTTCATCAACTCCCAAAAGATTTTCAATGCATCCATAGAGGAAAAACTGCTCAAAATTGACGATTTGGCTAAGAGCGTTGATAGGATTTCTTGTGATGTTGATGCTTTGAAAGTTAGATGTGCTCCTCCCAAAATCAACATGGATGAAACTTTGAAAGCTATGTGTGTTTCCATGATTGAGAGCCAAGAAAGAACCACCCAAATTCGTGCTAGACATGAATGGCTTAAAAAGGCGTGTTCTCGTGATGAGAATCACAAAGATCTTAAAGTGCTTGGTGTGACTCCCATTGGATCTTTGTTTTCTTGTGTCAAACCTAATGATTATGGGGCTGGATATGAATCCACTTTGGTCGAAAAGTGCGCCAATGATTTGGAGTCCATCTATCTTGATGCTAAAAGCGTTAAAAGAGGAGTAGAAGACGTTAAAACTTTGAGTAGTAATGAAGTTACTACCGTGGATTTCAAGGAATTCAATTATGATAGTTGCACCTTGATTGAATGCATTTCTTTGATGCAATCCATGTTAAACTCTCCGCACGCTTACAGCCAAAACAAAGCCTTTACCGATCATATCGTCGAAGCTATGATAAAAGCTCTTGAAGAGAAACTTGAATTGGAAGTCTCTATCCCTAGAAAGCTTCACGCTGAGTGGGAACCTTCCATCAAAATCAAAATTAAAAACCATGAGTGCAATGCTTTGTGTGATTTGGGTGCTAGTGTTTCTGCGATTCCAAAGTCTTTATGTGATATTCTGGGTTTTAATGAGATTGAAGAGTGTTCTCTTAATTTGCATCTTGCTGATTCTACTATCAAGAAACCCATGGGAAGGATCAATGATGTTCTTATTATTGCAAATAGGAGCTATGTACCCGTGGATTTCATTGTGCTTGACATTGATTGCAATCCTACATGCCCTATTATTCTTGGTAGACCTTTCCTAAGGACTATCGGTGCTATCATCGATATGAAGGAAGGGAATATTAGATTTCAATTTCCTTTAAGGAAGGGCATGGAACACTTTCCTAGAAAGAAAATAAGATTTCCTTATGAATCCATGATGAGGGCCACTTATGGTTTGAGCACCAAAGACGACGATACGTGATTTTATCGTTTTTATGCCTAGCTAAGGGCGTTAAACAATAGCGCTTGTTGGGAGGCAACCCAATGAATTTATCCTTTTTATTTCTATTTTGTTGCGTCCACAATTTCATAATTCTGTTGTGATTTTGTTTTTTGTGTTTCTTTTTGTGTTTGAGCCAAGCAAAACTTTTATGATTAGTCTTGGTAATGGTTGTTTGATCCTGGTGGAAAAAGACAGAAATTTTTCGCTCACGAGATGATTTTTCATTTTTATTCAGAAAGAGCTTTTGAGTTGATTATTTTTGCTTCTGATTGATATGCTTTTTACCTAGACCGTCGTAATGTTTCAGAGTTTTTGAGGTACCAGATGTATACGAAGTATACATATTGCTACAGACTAGTCTGTTTTTGACAGATTCTGTTTTTGTTGAGTCGGTTGCTTGTTTTGGTGAAACTATGGTTAGTATCGGGGGGTACTAGCCATGGAGAAGTGATAATACAGTAGCCCATCATCAATATATATGGAATTCAAGTTTGCTACAGTACGAAAAAAGTGGTAGTTTGTTTTCTTGTACTAATGTTATCACAAGTTTCTGTTTAAGTTTTGTGTTGTGAAGTTTTCAAGTTTTGGGTGACGTTCTCATGGACAAAGAGATAAGTAGTGGAAATAGCTCAAGCTTGGGGATGCCCAAGGCATCCCAAGCCAAATTCAAGGATACCAAAAAGCCTAAGCTTGGGGATGCCCCGGGAAGGCATCCCCTCTTTCGTCTTCAATCCATCGGTAACATTACTTGGAGCTATATTTTTATTCACCACATGATATGTGTTTTGCTTGGAGCGTCTTGTACCATAGGAGTATTTTCTTTTTGTTGTGTCACAATCATCCTTGCTGCACACCTTTTTGAGAGAGAGAGAAATGCACTCATCGTGATTTTGCTAGAATGCTCATAGTGCTTCACTTATATCTTTTGAGCTAGATACTTTTGCTCTTGTGGTTCACTTATATCTTTAGAGCATGACGGTGTGTGATTTGGTAGTTGGCTTATGCTATGAAAGTAGTCCCATGTGCTAGGTACCCAAAGAGGATGCAAAAACCTCCATCTTCATGTGCATTGAGTAGAAAGAAAAGTTTCGATTCCTCTCAATTAGTTTTGAGACGTGGATTCGGTAATATTGAGAGTTATGTTAGTAGGGTGTTGTGAATCTAGAAATACTTGTGTTGAAGTTAGTGATTCCCGTAACATGCACGTATGGTGAACCGCTATGTTAGGAAGTGGGAGCATAATTTATCTATTGATTGTCATCCTTTGTGTTGAGGTCGTGATCGCGCGATGGTTTACACCTACCAACCCTTCCCCTCGGAGTATGCGTTTAGCACTTTGTTTCGAATACAAATAATTTTTTTTTCAACAAGTATGTGAGTTCTTTATGACTAATGTTGAGTCCATGGTATAGATGCACTTTCACCTTCCACCATTGCTAGCCTCTTTAGCGCCGCGCAATTCTCGCCGGTGCACAAATTCCTTCCTCAAAACAACCACCATACCTACCTACTATGGCACTTTCATAGCCATTCCGAGATATATTGCCATGCAACTCCCACCGTTCCGTCTCATGACTTGTGGCGTCACTCTCATATTGCCATTGCATGATCATACTAGATCGTTGCACATCCCGGTACACTGCCGGAGGCATTTCCTATGGAGTCATCATCATTGTGATCTTCGAGCTGTGAGTAAATAAAAGTGTGATGATCATCATTATTAGAGCATTTCCCCATGTGAGGAAATAAAAAAAAGAGGCCAAAGATCCAAAAAACAAAACAAAAAAGAGAAAAGAAAAAAAAGAGGCCTAAGAGCCCAAATAAAAAAATGAGAGAAAAAGAGAGAAGGGACAACGCTACTATCTTTTTCCACACTTGTGCTTCATGTTAGCACCATGTTCTTCATGATTGAGAGCTTCTTGCTTTGTCACTACCATATGCTAGTGGTAATCTTTTATATAACTTGGCTTGTATATTCCAATGATGGTCTTCCTTAAAATTGCCCTAGGTCTTCGTGAGCAAGCAAGTTGGATGCACACCCACTAATTTTCCTTTTGAGCTTTCACATACCTATAGCTCTAGTGCATCTCTTGTATGGCAATCCCTACTCATTCACATTGATATCTATTAATGGGCATCTCCATAGCCTATTGATAGGCCGAGTCAATGTGACCATCTCCTCCTTTTTTTGTCTCACAACCACCACCACACTCTATTCCACCTATAGTGCTATATCCATGGATCGCGCTCATGTATTGCGTGATAGTTATAAAATTTTTGAGAAAGTAAGAGTGCGAAAACAATTACTTGGCCAATTTCGGGGTTGTGCATGATTTACATTAGTTGTGTGAGGATGATGGAGCATAGCCAGCCTATATGATTTTCGTAGGGATAACTTTCTTTGGCCTTGTTATTTCGAAAGTTCATGATTACTTTGCTAGTTTGCTTGAAGTATTACTGTTTTCATGTCAATAGCAAACTATTGTTTTGAATCATACGGATCTGAACATTCATGCCACATGAAAGAAGTTGCAAAGGACAACTATGCTAGGTAGCATTCCACATAAAAAATTCATTCTTTATCACTTCCCTACTCGAGGACGAGCAGGAGTTAAGCTTGGGGATGCTTGATACGTCTCCAACGTATCTATAATTTTTGATGGTGTCATGATATTATCTTGTCAAACTTTGGATGTTTTGCATGCCTTTTATTTATTTTTTGGGACTAACTTATTAATTTAGTGCCAAGTGCCAGTTCCTGTTTTTTCCATGTTTTTGACCCCTTTCAGAGGAGATTTTGAAACGGAGTCCAAACGGAAGAAAATCCCCGAAAATATTTTTTGTGGAACGGAAGAAGATAGGGGGACTTGGGAGCCAAGCCAGAAGAGCCCCAGGGGCCCCACAAGCGCCCACCCCGCGGCCAGGGGGGTCGCGCCATGCAGGCTTGTGGGCCACCTGGAGGTCCCCTCACCTAGATCTTGCGCCTATATATTCCCAAATATTCCCAAAAAAAATCAGGGGAGCATCGTAATCACTTTTCCGCCGCCGCAAGCTTCTGTCTCTGCAAGATCCCATCTGGGGCACGTCCTGGTGCCCTGCCGGAGGGGGGATCCAGACACGGAAGGCTTCTCCATCAACACCATGACCTCTCCGGTGATGCGTGAGTAGTTCACCATAGACCCACGGGTCCATAGCTAGTAACTAGATGGCTTCTTCTCTCTCTTGGATCTTCAATAGAAAGTTCTCCATGATCTTCATGGAGATCTATCCGATGTAATCTTCTTTTGCGGTGTGTTTGTCGAGACCCGATGAATTGTGAATTTATGATCATATTATCTATGAATCTTATTTGAGTTTCTTCTGATCTCTCTTATGCACGATTTCATATCCTTGTAATTCTCTTCAAGTTGTGGGTTTTCTCTGGCCAACTAGATCTATGATTCTTGCAATGGGAGAAGTGCTTGGTTTTGGGTTCATACCGTGTTGTGACCTCACCCAGTGACAGAAGGGGTAGCGAGGCTCGTATCGTGTTGTTGCCAGCAAGGGTAAAAAAATGGGGTTTTCATCATTGGTTTGAGATTATCCCTCTACATCATGTCATCTTGCTTAAAGCGTTACTCTGTTCGTCATGAACTCAATACACTAGATGCATGCTGGATAGCGGTCGATGTGTGGAGTAATAGTAGTTGATGCAGAAAGTATCGGTCTACTTGTCCCGGACGTGATGCCTATATGCTTGATCATTGCCTTAGATAGCGTCATGACTTTGCACGGTTCTATCAATTGCTCGATAGTAATTTGTTCACCCACCGTGATATTTGCTATTTTGAGAGAAGCCTCTAGTGAACACTATGGCCCCCACGGTCTACTCCACACCATATTTTCAGCCTTACACTTTTTACTTTGTTGCACTTTCCGCCTTCAGATCTCACTTTGCAAACAATCTTGAAGGGATTGACAACCCCTTCGAAGCGTTGGGTACAAGCTTGTTTGTGTTTGCGCAGGTACTCTGGACTTGACGAGACCCTCCTTCTGGATCGATACATTTGTTCTCAAACTGAGGGAAATACTTACTGCTCCTGTGCTGCATCACCCTTTCCTCTTCAAGGGAAAAACCAACGCAAGCCCAATCTCCGTCAACGAGGCAATTTCTGTCACTATTGTTTGAGAATTAGCAATAGACACCATCATCATAATTTGTTAGAATACTTTATGTGCTTCACTTATATCTTTTGAGCTTAGGAATTGCTCTAGTACTTCACTTATATCTTTTTGAGCACGGTGTTGTGTAGATTTTATGGAAATAATACGCTCTCATTCCTCACTTATAAATGTTTGAGAGTTAATAAATAGTGATGTTAATTTACGTAGGTCATAATAATAGATCAAAAATAATGAGTGTTCAATGAGTGATAATTAAAACCATCATGCAGCACATATAGAGAAATTGTGTTTAACGATATTGGTGTGGTGATATGAAAGAGTGTGAATGCATAATTATTAATTCATATAGGTGTCGATATTAAGAGATGTCAAAACTTCTTGAACATCTGAAAAATTAAAATGGCATGGTGATGATGTGTGAGCATTTCTATTCCTCGTTCAAAACCTAGAGTTGTTTCAAGTCGGAGTCGCGCGATGGTTAATTCCTACCAACCCTCTCCCTCGGGGCATGCGAGTAGTACTTTGATCTATGATAAGACTAATAAAACTTTGCAATAAGTATATGAGTTCTTTATGACTAATGTGACACCATGGACATATGAAATCTCACCTCCTCATATGTGCTAGCCTCTCCCGTACTACGCATAGCCCATTCTCACCTCGAGGACTGGTGCATTTTCTCCGGTGCATTCAAACCCCGTGACATGATATGCTCCATTGCACATAAGCCTTATCATATCCTCCTCAAAACATCCATCATACCTACCTATTATGACATTTCCATATCCATTCTGAGATATATTACCACTCAAATTCCATCATCACTTCACATGACTAGTTATTTCATCATCATATTGCTTTGCATGATCATATAGAGCTAACATAGTATTTGTGGCAAAGCCACCGTTCATAAAAGAATTTGTGGCAAAGCCATCAATTATCATATGCTGAATAGATTTCACGCTAGATCATTGCACATCCTCGTACACTACTAGAGGCATTCATATTGAAGTCATGTTGCTTCATAGTTCATCATATCGAGTTATCCATGAGGTGTAAGTAAATCAAAATGTGATGATAATCATTATTAGAGCATTGTCCCACTTAGGAAATAAAAATGGGGGAGGCTAAATGAGCCCACCATATATATATATATATATATATATATATATATATATATATATATATATATATATATATATATATATATATATATATATATATACATATATATATATATATATGTATGTATGTATATATATATATAGAAAAACTTTATTCATCCCCCAGGGTGCAGAATAGTTTATTCTTCATCCGAGATAATCTTACGATCAATTCACAAATAAATTACATTTAAATACAAATATTTACATTTATATTGAATCACTACGTAAAATTTGACAAAAGAAAAACAAAAATATAGGTCACAAGACCAAAACAAATTGAGTTTATTGTACTTTTTGCACTATTTTTGTATGGTCATAATTTTACATGACATAAAATATGTATACATTGATTATATTTTTATACGGTCTCTTTTTATGTATAAAATAAGACAAAATTTATGAAATGTAAAATTACGGTGCATTGATGTTAAAATAGAGGAGGGTGAAGAATAACTATTCCTGACCCAGGGTGACGAATAGCGCGACCCTATATATATACATATATATATATGTATATATATATATATATATATATATATATGTATACATATATACACACACACACACATATAAATATATATATATATATATGAAAATGGCCCCATACTTCTGGGTGTACGTACTCTCACATTTAATATAACACATAAATGAACTGACTATACCTCTTTATCATTTTTAATATGCTTAATTATTGAATAGTAGATACCCCAAAGTGAATTATGTGAAAAATCTCATTTGAATATCTATATTTTATAGTACTTACACATATACTGCTTTTTTGTACGTAAAAATGGTATATTGAAAAAACTGATAATTCTACTGATATTTTTTCACACTATTTAAATTAAGGTATTTTAAAATAATTAATAAGGTATATAAAAAATAAGAAAGGGGTATAACACACTCGTATGTGAGGTATATTGAACGTGGGAGTACATACACCCAACAGTATATCAAAGGAGTCATATATAGGAAAATGGCCCAAAAAAAGAGAGAAGGGACTTTGCTACTATCCTTGACCACACTTGTGCCTCAAAGTGGCATCATGTCCATCATATAGATAGTCTCATGTTATATCATTCATATGCTAGTGGGAATAAAAAAGTTTATAAACCTGGCTTGTATATTCCAATGACGGGCTTCCTCAAATGCTAGAGGTCTTCATGAGCAAGCAAGTTGGATGCACACCCCACCTAGCTTCAGTGGAGCTTTCATGCGCTTACTAGATCATGCTGACGCGTGTTGCTGCGCCCATCTATTGTTGCAATTTAATGTTAGGTAGTGATACAGATGAGCGAAGGTATAGATATATGTGAACATGTTGTTGATTAACTTTTATATTGTAATTATACCTTGTATTGTACAATTTCTATACTTAAGAATAGTCTGTGATAGGTTAGCCTAATGGTCATTATATGGTGTGATTAATTTGTGTGTAATATTCAAGCATTTACAACTATTCAGTTATCATTTTGCACCATATATCTTTTTGTTGCAAGAATTTTGCACCATATATCTGTAGCTTATTAGTAAATAATTTTTGGATAAGCGATGAATAAAGTTTGTTCGCATTTACTGTGACTCCACCTGCGTTCGGAAAAGGAGGTACCATGATACAAGACAGGAAGGAGCTCCACGCTTCAATTTTTTTAAGTGGTGGGCACTACAGGTCTGCTGCTTTCACTCCTGAATTTAGGGTAAGATTTCTGATTTGTCATATGAATTTAGAGACTAAGATGGTAAGATCAAATGTTAGCTTCTGCTCATGCAAGGAGAAAGTTTAACTCGGAACTAAAAAGGTGCATTTTGTTATGCTAATACAATTTGAGATAATATGGCACGGAGAGTGAAATATTCTTGGTAGAATAGTACTCCCTCCATCCGAAATTACTTGTGTCACCAAAATGGAAATAAATGAATGTATCTAGATCTAAAATATATCTAGATACATCCACTTCTATGACAAATAATTCCGAACGAAGGGAGTAGAATATGAATCAGTGCATTTGTTTTATAGGAATAGACACCAGGCTATCGAACCAAACATTATTAAGAGGTAGAATAACCATATGTGTAGAATTGCATGTTTAATTATCCAGGGCACACAAGACAATGTTGTTCTGATCATGCAGTAGCATTTGTACACATGCGATATATTTATTAGTGGACAACTAAATCACTCGAAAAGATGGACATATGCAGAAGGTTGTCATTCCTTTTATTAGCACTTCAAATACTGATCCAAGATCTTTTTAGTATCAATGCATCTTCTTTGCTGAAGGCAATTTGTTGGCTTCAGTTACAACCCTGTAATCTACAGAATTGTTTGTAAATAAATATTGAGAAGACATGGAGCAATTAAGGTTCTAAGGTGTAGCTTAGACCTTTTGTAGGACTTCTTGCTAGCTGTGGCTGAATCATTTTTTGCTTGGAGTTCCAATGTCAGAAGATGGTGATTCTTGTTACTTGGCAGAAGATGGTGCTATGTGTTCCTTTAATTATTAAAAGAAATCACGGTGCTAATGAAGTGAATAAATTTAGTCAAGGGTATAACTAAGTAAGAAATGGTAGTACTGTTGCATCAAGTATAGGAGACATCTGCACTCCACTGTTCATTTTCATCAGTGTTGCCCCACTCGTTGTTGTTACTGCTTGTGTTTACCTATCAAATAAATGTAGTGATAGATTAGTGTAAATTGAGCAAGGACAGGTGAACGTATTTAGTTATAGTTTTGATTGATTACATTGCTTCCATCTGCAAGAGTGTCAAAGATTGAGTTGGCTATAGCCTCACAATCATGAACAGTGCAATTAGCCAACTATACATTAGGTAAATAGATTTAAAATTTATATATCGCTAAAGCAAAAGTGCACGATGACTTAGTTGATGTGCTGCTTGACCCAGAGCAACTTATTGCTCGAATTTGTCCTGCATTTTGGCACAAGGAACCTCACCAGTGAACAAAACAAATTCCATAGATGGAAGAAGAATTGGGGAAGGGGAGATGCATGAACGAGGAAGAAATAAAACCAAAAAAGCTAGTCCTGGTTAGACGTCATACGGTAATGCATAAGCACATGTTGATACAATTAAATCTATATCGCTGAAAAATAAGTAAAAGAAAAGAATGCCGAGTATGGGATTTTCTCTATGTGCATCTTATATTTCCTATATTAAACCAATGTCGGAATTATTACACGTCTCATTATTTTAATGTAGAGTGAGTGCACTTCTTGTATGCTTCTTTAAAAAAGTTATAAACTGGTAGTATTATCTTTGCTAAGTAAACTCCATGAGTCACATAAGCCTCGCTAAGTAAATTTTTAGAAGCACACATGAGGACAATCTTGGGAACGGAAAAAAATAAGTACCTTTAGCAAAAATCATGTTTGAGCATTTGTGTTGATTCTTGCACACCAGGATTCACAAATTCTGGGACATTTTGCAAATAAATCGTCCATACCCAAGATATATCAAATAATTTCACATGAAAATGAAGAAAAAGAATAAGAAGAAAAACATGGCACATATCATCCATTAATAAAGCTTAACATGATAGAAGGCGAAAAAACTATGTTAGATTGACAATAAAGATAGATAACTCCATGGGTACCCACTATTGTTGGGGCTATCAAATTAAAACTCCATATCTATCAGAAAACTAAGAAAGCTTGAGAGCCTCTTAAATATGAAGAAAGGACATGTGAGGAGAGGCCATGTATACTGATTAAGAGAACTCACTTTTTAGAAGCGGACTCCTTCATTGGACAACCAGGAGGTGGGGGCTTGGTCATGGGATTTGGGATCAAGAACAGTAGGGCTGCAGGGGCTCCTGTAGGATCAAAACAAACGGAGGACTTTCTTGTATGTATTAATGTTTGGTTATTCAGTAACTCTGAAGTAATTCAATCAAATTCTAAAAGCGACCTGATGTATATCGTTGCTATATATAGTAAGCAATGCATTGACATGACCCATTTGCTCGCTACAAATCCAAACTTTGCATTCACATATTTTTTTTCTTTCTTTCTTCCCTACAGATTCACCAACAAAAGATCTTTTGCATAGAAGTAATTGTCTTCTTTACTCGATATTTTATAATACAGCACACATGAATAATGAACTTCAAAAATCCTAGAATAGCAGTAGGATAAAAAAATGGGGAAACACGAACCTGCAGTGGATGTGCCGGACATGACCACGCAAGGTGGAGCCTGCGCCTCACTCCTGCTGATAGTGGCGAGTTCAAGCGGCTGCATCCCACAACCTTCGAGCCACTGCAAACACGCTCGATTTTGCCGGGCCTCCTCCTCCAGATCTCGGATGGCAGCTGAACACCGCGAAGAGATGAACCTCCTGGAGAGAGAGAGAGATATGACGGAAGGAAGGACGGGAGGAGGACCGGGACAACGCCCGATGGAAGTCGTTGGTGGGCATCGGCTTCCTAGACGAGCCATCTTCCACGCCGTCTCCAACCCTAGGTATGTCGTCGCCTGGTCGTGAGAGAGACGATAGGTCGGAAGAAGGAGTCGATCTGATTCTGTCGATCAAGACGAACGACGGGCTCTCGCCTCCCGCGATTGGGGTAGAGGTTAATGGGCCGACAAAGGCCTGATGAACCACAAATCGTGGATTTTTCTTTGGGAGTAGTAGCCCCTTAGGACAGAGCATCTAACGGCCAGAAATGACCCTAATGTGAGATCTAACGATCAGAAATCATGAGGGCGTAAGATTGCTCGGTTTAGGCTCAGTTTTACTGTCCTAAATAGCTCTAGTGCATCATTTGCATGGCAATGTCTACTCGTTGTGTCAATATCTATCGATGTGCATCTCCATAGCTCGTTGGTATGCCTAATTGATACGAGACTATCTTCTCCACTCTTCAACCCCTTTGAAACCTACCACATTATTCTATTCCACCTATATGCTATGTCCAATGGTTCATGCTCATGTATTGCATGAAGAATAAAAAGTTGATGCATATTGAAAAGGTATGATCGAATTGTCTGACTTGGGAACTGTGGTGCTTGACATGTGTAGTTATGTGGTGAAGATGGAGCCATGCCTTGCTAATATAATAAAGATGGATAGGGGTGAAACAATCTTGGAAGACCGTACACTTTGAAAAAATAATTGTTTTGCTGCTTAGACTTACAAATATTCCTATGTTAATATATGTTAATTCATCGTTTATCAATGAGTATACATGCATAATAATACATCATGGATAGCATGTCACATCAAAAATTCTGTTTTTATCATTTGCCTACTCGAGGACGAGGAGGAAATAAGCTTGAGGATACTTGATACGTCTCCAACGTATCAATAATTTTTTATTGTTCCATGCTATTATGTTATCATTTTAGAACACTTTTTATGTACTTATATACCAATTTATATTATTTTTGCGTACTAACCTATTGACCAACTGTCGAGTGCCAATTTTTGTTTTTTGTGTGTTTTCACTTTTCGGGTTTTGAGTACCAAACGAAGTCCAATTGACCTGAAATTTTTGTGAATTTTTTGTGGACCAAAACAAGACCATGGAGAATCGGAAGGAGGCACGAGTGTGCACGAGGGCACCACAAGCCAACAAGGCGTGCCCTGGGGGCTTGATCGCTTGCGGCCTCCTCATGGCTCTCCCGACTCAGTTCTGTGGCATATAAATTCCCATCTACCCTAATAAATGTTGAGGAATGTTGCATGAGAAACAAAAATTTTCCTACGCACACGAAGACCTATCATGGTGATGTTCATCTACGAGAGGAGATTAGATCTACGTACCCTTGTAGATCGCTAAGCGGGAAGCGTTAAGAAACGCGGTTGATGTAGTGGTACAACTTCGTGATTCAAATCACCGTCGTCCCACGATCCGTTCCGATCTAGCACCGAACGGACGACACCTCCGCGTTCAGCACACGTACAGCTCGATGACGATCTCGGCCTTCTTGATCCAGAAAGAGAGACGGATAAATAGATGAGTTCTCCGGCAACGTGACGGCGTGCCGGTGTTGGTGATGATATATTCCTGCAGGGCTCCGCCCGAGCTCCGCAGAAATCCGATCTTGAGGAAGAACTACGTGGTATAGGTTTGAGTTGCACGTGGCAAAGTTGTATCTCAAACAGCCCTAAACCTCAAGTATATATAGGAGGATCCGAGGGGTGGGGAAAGCCCTTAGGACACCGGCCAAGAAGGCCTCCTTGGGTCAGCTGACTTGGGGAAGGGAGGATTCCTTCTCCAATCCCACTTGAATTAGGACTCCTTCCTTATTTTCCCACCTCTTTTGGATTCTCCACTTTTTCCTCACGGGCTTTCCTTGGATGACTTTGTCAGCCCATTATACCTTATTGTACATCCAAGAAACTCATGTAGACCCTTTGGGGCGTGGTGGGCCCACCCAGTGGGCCCCCAGAACCCATTCGTCACTCCCGGTACACTGCGGGAAATGCCCGAAAACTTTCCGAAATCCAAACACCAACTTCCTATATATCAATCTTCGTTTTCGAACAATTCTGAAAACCCTCGTGACGTCCTTGATCTCATCCGGGACTCCGAACAACCTTCGGTCACCAACACATATAACTCAACTATACTAAAACACCATCGAACCTTAAGTGTGCAGACCCTACGGGTTCGAGACCTCTGTAGACATGACCCGAGACACTCCTCGATCAATATCCAATTGCGGGACCTGGATGTCCATATTGGATCCTACATATTCTACGAAGATCTTTATCGGTTGAACCTCTATGCCAAGGATTCATATAATCCCGTATAACATTCCCTTTGTCCTTCGGTATGTTACTTGCCCGAGATTTGATCATCGGTATCCCTATACCTATTTCAATCTCGTTACCGGCAAGTCTCTTTACTCGTTCGTAATACAAGATCACGTGACTTACACTTGATTCACATTGCTTGCAAGGCTTGTAGGTGATGTTGTATTACCGAGTGGGCCCCGAGATACCTCTCCGTCACACAGAGTGACAAATCCCAGTCTTGATCCATGCTAACTCAACGGACACCTTCGGAGATACCAGTAGAGCACCTTTATAGTCACCCAGTAATGTTGTGACATTTGATACACACAAGGTATTCCTCTGGTGTCATTGAGTTACATGATCTCATGGTCATACGAATGAATACTTGACACGCAGAAAACAATAGCAACAAAATGACACGATCACATGCTACGTTCATAATTTGGGTCTTGTCCATCACATGATTCTCCTAATGATGTGATCCCGTTATCAAGTGACAACACTTGCCTATGGCCAGGAAATGTTGACCATCTTTGATCAACGAACTAGTCAACTAGAGGCTCACTAGGGACAGTGTGTTGTCTATGTATCCACACATGGATTTGAGTTTCCAATCAATACAATTGTAGCGGATAATAAACGATTATTATGAACAAGGAAATATAATAATAACTAATTTATTATTGCCTCTAGGGCATATTTCCAACAATAACATCGAGGGTGGTCCCGAAACACTTTTTACACCGCTGCAAGTCTCTGTTCCAATGGGAGCCCATCTAGAGCTCTGTTCCGACACTCTACTGGAGGCGGTATCGATCACGGAGCGCTTCTTCATCAACCTTGTTTCCTTCATGATGATGTGTAAGTAGTTCACCATATACCTACGGGTCCATAGCGAGTACCTAGATGGCAATCTCCCTCTCTTTGATCTTCAATACAATGATCATCGCATCTTCAAGTTGATCCATATGATGTAACTCTTTTGTACGGTGTGTTTGTTGGGATCCGATGAATTGTGGGTTTATATATGGATTATTCATGATAAATATTTGAGTCTCCTTTGATATATAATATGATTCTTATGCGCATGATTATGATAGCTTCGTAATTCTCTTCGATCTATTTAAATAGTTTGGCCAACTAGATTGATATTTATTCGTGAGAGAGCTGCATTGTAGTAGGTTCAACCTGGGGAGTTTCTATATCCCAGATGGTGTGGCGGATCACGAGCACCTATGGGACCTAAGAGGCATCCCTTGTGGTTCGGCCAGGGAGATGGATGCACCAAGAGCAGACCTAACGGTCAACACAATGGGGACGATTTACCGAGGTTGGGGCCGCTACTAAAGCATAATACCCTACTCCTGCTTTGTGTGTATTTATTCGATGATAGATGATGAACTGCTAGGTATGTCTTGGCTGACTGACTAGCTATCCTTCCCTTCGTGCATGCACATGGCCTCCTTTTATAGGTCTCAGGGGTCACTAACAGTAGCAGCACAGGGTTCTCACGAGGTGCACAGTGAAACAGTGTACCCACGAGATGTACATCTAAATACAATGTCTCTGGCATCTAAGTAGACACATTTAATGCTTCGTCAGGTTCCCAGAGATGGGACAGGGGCGCGTCCCTTCGGCACTATTCTCCCCAGATACCGCTCGACACCGATACGTCCCAAACGTATCTATAATTTCTGCTTGTTCCATGATCTTTTGGGTGACATTGTTATATATTTTGCTACACTTTTATATCTTTTTACACATATTTGGACTAACCTACTAACTCAGTGCACCCAGTGCTAGTTTATGTCTGCTGATGTCTTTTTTGCAGGGGCTTTTACCCAAATTTTAAGAGCCCCAAAAATCATGAGATAAATATATGAAAAACAGCGTGACGGAAGCTTCCAAACGCCCGAAGGAGAGCCGGAGGGGGGCCACCTGTCACCCAAGCGGCTTGCCCGCTCGACCTAGGGGGAGGCCGCGCTAGGAGGCAGCCTAAGCGACTGGGACCGCCCCCTGGTGCCCTCCTTTGGCCTATATTTAGCCCCCGTCGAGGAAACCCTGATTTCGGAACCCTTTTCTCCAGAAGCAATTCTGATCTCCGTCGTCATCGCCAACAAGTTTCGGGGGACCAGAATTCCTGTGCCGGCACCCTGACGGGACGGGGAAGTGCCCCCGGATTCATCTCCATCAACGTTGCTTCCTCCCTCCATGAAGCGGGAGTAGTTGCTCCTTGGGGCTGAGGTCTTCTACAGTAGCTATATGGTTAATTCTCTCTCTCTCATGATGTGATCTTGATTGTGATCATGGGCTATGTTAATCTAGGGTGATACAATGATGTTTCCCCTTCTTCTATGTATTGGATTGATGTACTCACTTGATCTTATCTAGTATAATCCCCGAGACCATGGTGACAGCGATCTATTGGACATGGATTAGAAGAATATTTTCATGAGTGATTTCCTCTTTTGTGAATTGATTGAAGATTGAGAGTCTCTTGGTGCTTTTCTCTGACTATCCTTGAGATATGTTGTGGTGATTGTGGTACTCTCTTTGGATGGTCGAGGTGACATTGGGAAATCCATAGATGGGAACTATGAACTCTGAGGTGTGCTTTTGTAGCCCTAGATAATTCTCGTCCTCTCTTGATCACAAAGGAATGACCTCCGAGTACGTCTCCATTGCACGTTTTAGTGGAAATATCATGTGATTAAACTATGTTAATCTTCTTGGGAGTTGACACTAGTGAAAGTATGAAGCCTAGGCCCTAATTCTCACCATTGTTACACCGTTTATGCTCACTTTTTCACTTATTACCTTGCTTTGCCACACCTATCACCCACATTTTACCATCTCTTCACCGAACCAGTGCACCTATATAATTTACCATTGTATTAGGTGTGTTGGGGACACAAGAGACTTCTTGTTTCTTAATTGCAGGGTTGCTTGAGAGAGACTATCTTCAACCTCTACTTCCCTGAGTTCGATAAACCTTAGGTCATCCACTTGAGGGAAATTGTTGCTGTCCTACAAACCTCCGTGCTTGGAGGCCCAACATAGTCTACAAGAATAGAAGCGTGCGTAGACATGAGACACACATCGGCGAACCAACATGTATCAAGTGGCAAGGGGCAGCTGGCTGCTGCGCTGGCACAGGGGCGAGTCGGGATCCTGCCGTGACAAGCCGCACCGGAGCGTTGCTAACTCTCCCGGCAAGGGCCTTGCCAGGGCTTCACTGGCCTCCCTTGGAAAGAGTCTTGCTAGGGGCTATGTCTTCACTCTTCTAGGCTTGTGGCCTTGGATGTCTTTGTGGGCGCACCCCAGGCAGCGGTGCAGCACTCCGGAGAGGTGCTCTTGCTGGGGTGGGCGTCGAAGGTCTTGTCAGGTAGTTGCCTTGCCTTCCTTCTGGTCTTCCTGCTTGCTGATCTAGGCGATTTTTTGATGGCTTCGCATCTGCTTCCTGTCGTCCCTGGCAGGCCACGCCGCGGGCATGGCTACTACTGTCCGTGCACAAGTCATGGGCGCTAAAGGCCAATTCTTTAGCATGCCGACACCAGTGATAGAAGGGGTCAAGTTGTGTCTTTGTGTTGATGCTACTAAGGGTAAAACGGCGGGGTTTATTCATATTGTTTGAGTTTACTTTGTCTACATCGTGTCATCTTACTCCAAGCATTACTTCATTTGTCATGAACTTAATACATAGATAGGCACGCATAGACGCGCTCTTGAAGTAAAGTAATAGTAATAGGTGTATGCAGGAGTCGGCCTATTTGTTTATGGACATGATGCCTATATTTACATGATCATTTCCGTGAAAATCACATAACTATCCGCTCTTCTATCAATTGCCCAACAGTAATTTGTTTACCCACCGTGTGATATTTTCATAAGAGATACTATTAGGGAAAACTATGGCCCCCGAGTCTATTCACAACATACTGCTAAAACCTCCAATACATTGCTACCATTTATTTGATTTGATTTTATTTTACATTTTAACTATCTACAATTATCTACACACCTCATTCACTTGCAAATAATGAGATCAAGGGGATTGACAACCCTCTTGCCTGCATTGGGTGCAACTTGTTTGTTCTTTTGTGTGCAGCCGCCAAAGACGGTAGTGGTTGATATTCCTATTGGTTAGATAAACCTTGGTTTCATAGCTAAGGGAAATACTTACACGCATTGTGCTTCGATAACCCGTTCCCTTCATGGAAAACCCAACGTAGATCACAAGTATTAGTGGTAACCGCCCATACCTGCGTGTATTTCAGCCAAAAGTTGTTTACCTTCTTCTTCGCATATGCATCATTCGAGGACTCCAGTAGTCATTTTTCTATAGAGTTCCCCTTCATGAACCTTTCAAGACTAGGATCGTCAAACTATTTGTATTGCTTCTGTTTGGTCATCAGGGAGTTCCTTGCGGAGAAGATAAGCGAGGAAGGGTTCGGTCCATGGCGTGATTGTGGCCATAATTTTGTAAGCCGAGATTGTTTCCTCGAGTGCGGAGTCGCTGATGATTTGATCATCTGGCTCAACTATAGGGGGAGTAACTTGTTCCTTTCCTATGGCTCGAATGACTTTGTTTTGTCCTGCCATACCACACAAGGCTTGAAAAGTCGATCCATGAAGGTATTTTTAGGGACTGGGTCGCGATTGGCGCCCATACGAGTGAGGACATCGGCAGCCTGATTATTGTCTCTAGAGGCATGGTGGAACTCAAGGCCTTTGAACCGAGCTGATATCTTGAGGACGACGTTCCTATAAGAAGCCATCTTTGGATTTTTGGCGTCAAATTCACCATTGATTTGAGAGATAGCGAGGTTCGAGTCCCTCCGCACCTTCATCCTTTGTATGCCCATCGAAGTTGCCATCTGTAAACCATGTAGCAAAGCTTCATATTTGGCCGCATTATTAGAATCAATATACATGATTTGTAACACATACCGAATATTATCACCGATGGGAGATGTAAGTATGACACCAGTCCCAGACCAGCAAGCGTCTTGGAGCCATCAAAGTACATCGTCCAATGGGAATATGTACTATACTCTTTAGGGAGTTCGGCTCCCATCCATTCGGCTAGAAAGTCAGCTGCTACTTCTTGAGCTTGCGTTGGTTTTCCCTGGAATAGGAAAGGGTGATGCATCAAAGTAGATAAGTATTTCCCTTAGTTTGTTGAGAACCAAGGTATCAATCCAGTAGGAGGAACAAGCAAGGCCCCAACCTTAACACCTACACAAACAATCAAACACTTGCACCCAACGCTAAAAAGAGGTTGCCAATCCTTCATGGTTATTTGCAAGGATGAGATCTCATAGAGATAGATATAGAAGATTGCTAGAGCTAAAAGTAAATAAATGGCAGCAATATATTTTTGGTATTTTTGGTTTATAAATCTGAAAGTATAATATGGAAAATAGACCGGGGGGCCATAGATTTCACAAGAGGCTTCTCTCATGAAGGAAAATTGTAACACCCTCTGTTTAGCTTTCCTCACTAATTAACTTATTTCAAAAATTAGGACCAATTAAATTTTTTTGAGAATGCTTGTGATACTTGAAGTGACTGTTGTTTGCTTGCTTGCTCGTATGTTTGTGTTGATTCTCAATAATTATTGCTACTCTCCAAACTCACCTGCTTAGCCCAAAACTCATGCCTAATGATCATGCCATGTGTTTAGGACCAGAAACTATTTTTACCAAATAATATTTTCACCAAAAAGGCATTTCTTTGAATTAATCTTTCAAAACCCCTCAAATGAGATTTGTACTACAAGTCCTAAAATTAGGGAATTTATTTTGCACCAATTATTTTATTTAAAAACTATTATCAATATTTCTTCCAAAAACCACAATATTATTATTTTAAAAGTTATTTTATTATTTTATTTAAATGCCTTTCTCTGAGGCGAGAAGTGGTCTCTTATGAAGGGAAGTTATTTTTATTGCTTTCAAAATATTTAAGAAAATTTAGGGGAACTCAGTGGACATATATATTCCATATATATGAGTTTCAACACATGGTCATGTTCAAAATATTGGGCAAACCTCATCAAAACCCGCCCTGCCTATTTCAATCTTTTGGAATATTTCTATAAGAAATATTCTCAATAAATTCCAGTAAAATTTCAGCATGTCACCTATGATATGTTTGATGATCTTGCCAAGTTTCATCTCAATCCAAGTTGATTTAACTCCCCTAATTATTCTAAAACCCTATCTGTCCAGATTCAAATTTGAGCAACTCTACAATGTAAAGTGTCTCCAATTGTGCTCAAATTTGGTGGACATGTTCTGATACTCGAATAATGCATCCACACCAAGTGGTGCATCAAGGAGAATAGAAGAACTTGTCCCAAGCCCCTCAAACCCTCTTTGTTGATTTCTGAATTTGGGAAACTTTACATTATAAAGTTTCTCCATTTGACCCCAAACTTTTGGGCATGCCTTAATGCTCAAATAATGCCCCCACACCAAATATTGGATTTGTGGGAACTGATTTGAATGGATTTGTAGTCAGAAAGCCATTTCTGCCCATTTCATGGGTTTTCAAAGTCTACATTGGAAACCTTCTCCACCAAATCCAAAATTTGGTGTCCAAGCTTATTTTTATCTATTATTTGATCTTCTTAAGTTTCATATCCTTTGAAGTCCATCTGGTTGCTCTGCCACTCATCAAACACCTTGTGTGCATTCACTTTAATGGCTACTTTGGCCCCTTCCACTTTAACCCTTGAGCTCAACTTTTTACCACAACTTCATATAGTTACATCTTACCTCCAGTAACATTTCCATGACCACTGGTTAATTATTAGAGAGAGGATCATGTAACTATTCCTCATTTTACCCTTGGAACCACCATTTTTACCCCTCTTGCTTCGCATCTGTTTAAGCCAAAGGCCCCACCTCTTGCCAGAGGGTCCCTATAGCACATCCTCAAGTTGAATTGTGGATGAAATATAGCTTTATACAGCAAGTAGTAGCCACCCTCCCTTGCTTGAGCTGAAACTTTGCAGGAATGGAGTCCTTCCATGCCTAAGGCTGCTAGACATGCTTTCTCCCAATTATATCTCTTGTTAGTGGCCTCATTAGTAGCCCTAAGTTTGCTGCTACAAACTTAACACCAGTCAAAACCTATTCAAACCAGCTCCATATCAATCCAAACTCTACCAGTGCATTTTGGCATGCATGCCTTGCATGTGTGACACCTTTCTCTGGCCAGGGGCGACTTTGGGCACGTACAAGGGGTGGTGACCACCACCCTGGCCTGAAATATGGGTGCTCTGCGCCTTGTTTCCTTCTTCCAGACCATTTTCGACCGTTTCTTAGTGTCTCAAAGCACCAGTGCATCTACATTGACTAGTCCAAGCTCTTCCCGACATTGGCGAACCTCCAAGATGCCCCTCGGACGCGTGTCCTTTCCCATGTTAGAGAGCTCCGGGAGCTCCGAGCTTCGCTTCAGCCGCCCCTCTTCATTTGACCCTGTCATGAGCCCTCCTACACCCTGATATCTTTCTCCCCTCCTCCGAGGATCCCGTGGACCGAGCCATTGGAGCTCTCGAGCTCGCCATGCCTCTCATGGCCGCGAAGGAGCCGCCTCAACCTCTCCTAAATTCCAACTCTCCCGAGCCCCTCCCCTCTGTTCTGCAACACTGGGGCGTTCCCCTCGCTTCCCCGAAGCTTCTCTTCAACATATCTCCCACGCTCCACTGCCGAGTAGCCCTACCGACGCTCGCCGTCGCCGCCCTTCATCTGCCGCCTTTGCGAGTGCTCCCGCGTGGACCTCGACGGCTACGGGAGTGGTGGTGAGGCCGCCGCTGTTCCCTGCCTCCTGCAGTGGCTCGGGCCGTCGAGCGGGTGGCCAGGAGCGCTGGCAGAGCCGGCAAGGCTGCCACTGCCTTCCCCGGCGGGAGGTAGAAGAAGACCTGCAGGCGGGGCCCCCTCGTCAGCGAGCCAGGAGTTGTGCCATCCGTTTAAGTGAAGGCGCCTTGGCGCTTCGTGCCTCCTCCTCGCCGAAGACACACTAGGGCGGTGCGCCTCCTGCGTGGCCAGCCTTCTGGTGGCCAGGACAGATGGGCCGGCCCATCTCTCTATCTGGCACGTGCGTGCGCAACATAGCCTAAGGAAGAGAACCCCCTTTCCATTTATCTTTTATAAGTGAATTCATAAATCCTTAGTAAATTCATTCTAACTCTAATTTGTTTGATTCAAACTCCTGCAGGTTCTTAAAATTCAGGGCTATCGAAATATGTGCCTTGCACATTTTTACAAGAAACCTTTCTGTGGTGTTATTATTTAAATCCAAATCTGAATATATTTGGCCCACTTTATGAAAATCCTATAGTGTTCAAATCAACTCCAAATGGAGTGATTCCAATTTCTAGAGCCTTCTAATATCATGCCCTATTTTTAGAGCCTTGGTCAACATTTTTATCAAGCTTTATTCTGTTGTATTAAATAAATAGCTTCCTATTAATATTTATTCCATATTAGAAAATTCCTAGAATAATTATTTCAACTCCAAATCCAGTGAAACAACTTCCTAGATAATTCTAAAATTATTCTCTGTTAAATGAGTGCCTCCACTCATTTTTATCCTAATAATTTCTGTGGGCTTCATAAAGAATCCCCTACTCCTCCTTTCCTCCATTCAAAAATCCCTGATGATCCAAACCTCCTATGGCAAGCTCCAGGTATTTTTATTATGACCAGAGAGGTCCAAGAAAAATATAACTTCTATTTATGTACCACTTTTATTTCTGCCTGCTGTGTGGCTTACCCTGGTTGTTTCCGACAATAGTTGACGGGTAGACGGAATACTCGGAGTTGGAGCGGAAGACCTAGAAGACCCCGAGGGCTTATGTCAACAAAGGCAAGCAACCCTTTGACCATGACAGAGCATATGTTATATTGCATGTTAAGATAGCAAGTATTTCTGTTGCATATGATCATAAGTGCCGGTAAATCACTAAGGTGATGTTACCGTTGGCTCCTCCGGAGCACGTGCATTGAGCTTGCTCCTACCCCCTTTTGAGGATCATGCTATTATCATGTTGACAAGTAAAGCTAGAGTAATAGTAGCATGAGTATGTTGTTGGCATAAATCAATATTTAAGAAAACTCCGTCTGGTGCCACTAATACCCGAGGGTGATGATGAGTTGGGTGGCCACTTTTGGTGAAGTGGTGCACCGGGTATTTGTCTGAGTATGGTTTTGGAAATGGGAATAGATTTATGATGTGTCGACCGTCCCAACCTTACCAGTACGACCACGTTACCCCTTATGGGATGGGGCTATGTTGATCACTCTGGTCGGTGCTAGCAAAGAGCCACATTACTAGTGGCGGGAGTGATGTGTGGTCACTCTCGTGATGGGGTCGTGCCAGGTAGGACGACTATGCCATTTTTATGAGTTCCAGGCACACCGTTGGTCCCCGCATGGTTGTTACTGTCCAGAGTCGGTGATCGTAAGGCGTGCAACATGTGGGCTGGGTACCAATCGAGTGGGCCTCTTTGTCTACTATCTTCAGGGGAAAGGCATTGATCGGGTACTTACCTCGGGTATGATATATACCGTGAGTCGTGGATGACACGGAAGTTTTCAGGATCTCGTGGGTCCATCGTACTACCTCTATAGAGTGTAAAACTATTCAAATAGCCGTGTCCACGGTCAAGGACAGTTGGGTAATCCTTCTTAAACTACGTCCAGTCGTTTCCGCATAAACCAAGTGTGTGTGAGTTGTGATGAAAAGAGTTATTATGAAAGTAATGATATGACCAAGTTCGGTGACTTGGCATATAAGGTGAACCCAGATGGTTCAACCCTCAATAGATACATTGATATCTATAACCTGTTCTTCAAAAATAGTTCTTAACTTATGATGCAACCCTGTGATCATGTTTATTTACCACCAAGAGATATCCACCAAAGATGCATGTTATTGCTATCCTTCACTTGCATTGTTCATATCATGGGCTGTTTGCGAGTACAATCAAAAGTACTCATTGGCTTGCCACTGGTTATTTCATTGACCATGTATGAGAGAACATGATTTGGTGAAGAGTAACTTGGTGACGTTCTTGCGATCTAGGACACTTCCGAGTCAAAATGATTGTAGGTTAAGGCTGATGTCATGGGTTCATGCTTTCGACCAATAGTTCTGCTATTGGTCCAGTTTGGTGTGTTGGCCCTCAAGGCCCTTTATATGTAAGACTTGACTGATAAGGTCATTTATTGTACCAAACGATATGTATGGACGTAAGACTCTTAATATTCAGTACCTGTGTGTTCGGTGAGCATTGATCTCTGGGATCAGTGAGCACGTTCATTCGGCGATCTCGACTCGTAAGTCGGGGTCCCCAGGGAGCTGGTATCAGAGCCATCCCAACTCTAGGAAGCCCTTATTATGCACAAACGTTAATTAGGATAAACTGCTTTCCAGACTCTTCAAATGTATTTACATCATGTATCTTTCTCACCTCTCCTAAATTTTTCAAAGGAAGCAAAGTTTTGCCTTATCACTCCCACTCTCATTTTCTTGACATCCCTCATTTGCATCTTCAAAACTTGAAAATAGCTGTTAGCACCCTCATTCCTGACCATGGAATTACTTAAAAATCCTCTTGGGCGACTCGGAAGGAAGCAATCCTTCGAGGCCACCACCCTTGTGCTGAAGGACCAGGATGACAAGCTACGATCAGAACAAGGACACCGAGGCTTAGAAGATGGCAACACCCTCGGCACTGTCCCAGAGTGATGCCACCTTCACCTACGACAATCAGGACATAATGTGTGCAAGACCATGACCTGCATCGCTAATAGAGCGACCCTGTCAACATTAAGGTTGTTGAAAGGACGTGGATGTCGCCTAGAGGGGGGGTGAATAGGCGCTATAAAATAATTATGGTTTAGGCTTGAACAAATGCAGAATAATACTAACATTTAATATGTCAAGCACAAAAACCTAAAACAACTAGGCTCACCTATGTGCACCAACAACTTATGCTAAGCAAGATAAACAACTAAGTGATAGCAAGATATATGACAAGAGACAATATGGCTATCACAAAGTAAAGTACATAAGTAAAGGGTTCGGATAAGAGATAACCGAGGCACGCAGAGACGATGATGTATCCCGAAGTTCACACCCTTGCGGATGCTAATCTCCGTTGGAGCGGTGTGGAGGCACAATGCTCCCCAAGATGACACTAAGGCCACCGTAATCTCCTCACGCCCTTGCACAATGCAAGATGCCGTGATTCCACTAAGGGGCCCTTGAGGGCGGTCACCGAACCTGTACAAATGGCAACCCTTGGGGGAGGTCACCGAACCCGTACATGTGGCAACCCTTGGGGGCGGTTACCGGTACCCGTACAAATTGCTCGGGGCAATCTCCACAACCTAATTGGAGACCCCGATGCCCGAAGCTTCACACCACAATGATTGAGCTCCGAGACACCACCAAGCTTCTAGGACGCCAAAGCATACACGAAGAACAATATCTAGGGTACTAAGTACCAAAGGTAATAAGGTTCTCAACTTCTCACTTCCACGTATCACTATGGAGAACTCAAACCGATGCAACTAATGCAATCGCAAGAACACACGAAGTGGTCAAGTCCCTCACACTCAAATCCCTCCACAACAATAAAAGCTATGGAGAAATATGAGAGGAAGAACAAGGAGCTCACAAAGAACTCCAAGATCTAGATCCAAGGGGTTCCCCTCACATAGAGGAGAAAGTGATTGGTGGAGATGTGGATCTAGATCTCCTCTCTCTTTTCCCTCAAGAACAAGCAAGAATCATTGGAGGGATTGAGAGTTAGCAAGCTCTAAGAAGGTCAACAATGGGGGAAGAACACGAGCTCAACGGATGGATAAAACCAAGGGGAAGAAGACCCCTTTATATAGTGGGGGAAGGAATCATACCGTTACCCCCACTTACAACCCGAGCCCAGCGGTACTACCGTTGGCAGCAGCGGTACTACCGCTGACCCTCCAGCGGTACTACCACTGGTTGCAGCGGTACTACCGTTGAGCCTCCAACGGTACTACCGCTGACCCCATGGTAGTGCAAAGATACTACCTGGCCAACCACCGCCAAGAAAGACTTCACAAAGAGTCCGACGTAGTACAGCCGCAAAGATGATGGTACTAAAGTCCTGGAGCGGTACTACTGCTGACCAGGGGCGATACTACCGCTGGGACAACGATACTACCGCCAGCTCTGCGGTACTACCGCTAGGGCCAGCGGTACTACCGCTAGCTGTAGCGGTACTACCGCTAGGGCCAGCGGTACTACCACCATCTCTAGCGGTACTACCGTTAGGTCGAGCGGTACTACCGCTCGCCACTGAAACAGTCATAACTTTCGCATACGAGCTCCGAATCGAGCAAACCCAAGCTTGTTGGATTCAGGACGACAAGAGCTATCCAAACAGCGAATGCCAATGATATAGAGATGTGAGTCCTCTATCAATGAAGAACCGGCAAAAACTCCAACATCGAAAACATCATAATAGATGCATATGGACTCCGTTTTCGATGAACTTGAGCTTGTCATGAAGATGACCATAAGCTCTAAAACTCACAAAGAGAAACATCAAATAAGAACCAAGAAGTATGATGCAAGGATGGAAATGGTTTGAGCTCTCAACGAACGATACGATCGAGCTACTCACTTGAGAGCCCCTCTTGACAGAACGGCAATCTATCCTAAAACAGAAAACCTATCAAGGGCAAACCTATACCTTGCACCTCGTCCTCTTGAGCTAGATGATGATGATCTTGGCTTCCTCAAGATGGACCACCTTTCTTGATTGCGTTGGCTTGATGAAGACTAGTTGATTGCTCCCCATACTCACTATGGGCGAGCCACTCTTCAGCATATCTTCACAAGTCCATTGCCACCACAATGGATGGCAAGCTTCAAGCATGATATATTCGTGCTGATCCACTTGAACTTGCACACCGCAATCTTGATGACGATCGCCACTTGATGTCATCCTTCATGGTTTGTATGAGATCTTCCTTTTGACGCAAGCCCATGGAAACACACCTAACCCCCACATAGAACTCTCACAAAGACCATGGGATATATTCGTGCTGATCCACTTGAACTTGCACACCGCAATCTTTATGACGATCACCACTTGACGTCATCCTTCATGGTTTGTCTAAGATCTTCCTTTCGACGCAAGCCCATGGAAACACACCTAACCCCCACATAGAACTCTTACGAAGACCATGGGTTAGTACACAAACACGTAATGGACAATGCTTACCATACCATGGGATCACTTGATCCCTCTCGGTACATCTTGTACGCTTTGTGTGTTGATCATCTTGATTTACTCTTTGTCTGAGATCTTGATGAACCTCGTGTCTCTATGACCATTCTTTGGATAATACCTTGAATACCATCTTGGTCATCATATAAACTCCTTGAACCCAATAGATGGACTTCAAGAAGTGTCTATGGACAAATCCTATAAATATAACTTAAGACAACCATTAGTCCATAGGAATTGTCATCAATTACCAAAACCACATATGGAGATATATGCTCTAACAGTTGTGTCGACCACCACCGGTGGATGAGAACCTCGCCATTTGGTCCGCCTCACCTTAGTGAGCAGGAAAATAGTTCTCTTCATCCCCCGCTCTAGGTGTCGATATCGCGGTCAGTATGACTGGCAGGTCAGAACTCTATCATACCTTGCAAATGTCATTGCATGAGGTCATCTACTTGAGACTCTCGAAGCCTCGGAAGACAAGAAGACAATGACAAGATTATAAAGACAAGGAAGATCCTGTCAATGACAGCAATGAAGAACTACCTTCGTCAGCAACTCCCAGACGAAAAGTCATCAATGATTCTTTCAACTCAACCCGAGACGTTCAGCGAGCAACAACAAGAGACGTGGCAACACCATGAGAAGGTCCAGAAGACTTAGCGGACTCCTCTCCGAGGCCTAAGCAAGCACGACTGTCGAGTCCGAGAACCCTAGGGTAGGATGAGTCGTAAATCCCCTATGCGAAGTCAAGTCCGTGAAATGGGTTAGATGGACCATATTGTGTGTTGTTGTTTGTGCTATGATGTAAGTCGCACTTTTGCTTAAGCAACAAGCATGCGATTATATCACGTGTCTTATTTTGATGTTCGAAATGATTTGGCACTTGTTGAGTTGACTTTTCAACGCTTGTTTGATTGCACTAAAACCCTTAGACACCCCCTCTATGCTACTCTCTCTCATTCACCCCTCTCGACAACTGAAGACCGGCAAGACAAGATGCACCAAGGATCCACTTCAAAGGACGACTAACACTGAAGACATTGGCTGTACTATGCTTAACCACACGCAACCCGTAGGAGTTGTGTTATTCCCTCTAACCCGCAAGACTTTTTCGGCTCAATTTTCTGGTCATGTGTCTAATACATGGATTTTCCAGAACACCCGTAGATCCCTGACGAGCCCCGCTTAACATTGGGTTCTTAAAGGAACAAGTGATCGCTAGTGAACAAGTATCCTTCAATCTTAAGCTAGCCCCATAACCCTGATGCCATAAGTAAGACCGTTCTCAGATATAGAGTATTATGCTAGAGATTGATGAGATAATGATAGTTGTCTTAAAGATACAGCTAGATTATCTTGGTGGATCATAAGACCCTTATAAAGGTAGACGAACTTGGTGGAACGAGTTGATATAGTAGCATAACCTACATATTCCTGGAGTAAGCTTGGATTTAGTAGGACGATTATGATTGCGAACAATAAATTCTTGGTGGTATACAAGACTTTAGAACGTAGTTGGCATGATTTGCTGCTTTTACCAAAATGACTTGGAGTATCAAGCAAGAGTTCTTATTGAACTTGAGATTGGATTTAAATAGGTAGACCGGCAGACTATTGATGGTATATGAGGCCACATGGTTCGGAGTGAATTGGATTTAGCCCGATAATCTCGATCGTGATACCATGTTCTCGGTGGATAGTGAGTGCGTATACTTGGAGTTGTCGAATGGAGTTACAAATCTATGTGAACTGGCCTTGGAGATTAGATGGCCATGATATTGGAAATTCGTGGATATGCTATGACATAAACCTTGCAGTAATATGTGAATTATGAGGACTCTAAGAGATTATGTAGAACCCCATCAACATTGGATTTGTAGGAGTGATGGGTCCAATGGTGATCCAATGGATTGATGGACCACTTGATCGGATTAGTAGAAAGGAGACAAAATCTTGGATTGGAATATTACGTGTCTCCTTAATATAGTAATGCAATACCCTATCAATTGGATGATCTGGCGGGACAACTAGATTGTGGTGCCTTAAATTCAATCTTAGGAGCTTGTATGCCTTCCCGAGGTTCTTGCATAAGAATGCATGTGCATCGCAGCTACATCATACTTGTAGTGTTGGGTTTAGTTCTTCCCTCAACCCTGGAGTTGACTAGCATGAGTAGTATGGAGTTGACCGATGTGAGATGGTATCCTTGATGAGATAAGGTGATGTCGTCCCGAGTTAGAGGTCGAACTATTGGCATCTAAGGAATGTGCTTAGAGATAAGATGATAACTGTTCACCCACATCCTAAGTTCCTTGAGACCCTAAAGCTTCACCCAGCCATAAGGTGGTCGGAATACGACCATAGAAAACAACTCTAAGACGTTGGAATATGGCAAGTACTCCACCCGACCACCACCCATAGCAAGTCCCCGTTCTCCTCACCTGTCTCATGAGCACTGAGCTTATGTCATGCTTGGGGAAAATATGTTGTCATCCTCACTCATGACATACTTATTCACCCAATAAGAGGAAGAACACCTTAGTCCTGTTTGGACGAGCCACAGGAACGCTGATCGCTATGCCCCTCGAGGATATAGTGTTATTTCGAGAAGGTGGGATTCTCGAAGCCACCCCAAGACGGTGAAAGTATATCCTACTCAAGACAAGACGAAGAACAGCCATGGTTGGGAAACCATGACAACGAGGAAGAAGCATAAGACGCCAACCAACTACATCAACGATGTCCAGAAGCCTCGATGATTCAAGACAATGAAGCCTTTGGGCAAACGAGAGAATCAAACAGCCTCTTCTTGGTCCAAAACAAGGACGAGAGTCCTAACTGGATCATGGTGAAAACCTGCTAAAGATGATTCACCTCTTGCCAAGACACAGACCCCGGAAGTGGATGACTCGTCTACACTCTTGGGTAGCCAGCTCATCCAGAACCCCTCGTGAACCTTCCAAGATGGTAGTACCCATCCTGAATGACGAGACTCCAAGCTTAAGACTCATGGGCGAGATCCAACCCGGACCCTTCATGAGCAGCATTCGAAGACCACTGCAACACCCTCAAGGATGAAGACCACCCGCAACCACAGCTTGTCTGCCTTAAGGAGTCAAGGACTTCCCCGTCAGCACGGAGCTACGCGAAGGCCTTGACCATGCGTTCTAGCACGAGACATCTAGATGTCACTACCCGGCTTGAGCAGCCCCGAGACCAGAACCTTGCATGAACTTAGTTCACCAAGCCTTTGACCCTCGGTCAAGCCTAACTTATTGCCAAAACCCGCTCAGTCAGGCAAGCACGTGCAAAGCATTCAAAGTTGTAGCATCAAAGCATGGGGGCATGCAGACTACCTCCGACTCAAGATTTTGTATCTCTCCAACCCCTAGCCTAGAAATCTCGGGGACGAGATTTTCTTAATGGGGTAAGGTTTGTAACACCGTGTGTTTAGCTTTCCTGACTAATTAATTCATTTCAAAAATTAGGACCAATTAATGTTTTTTAGAATGCTTGTGATGCTTGAAGTGACTGTTCTTTGCTTGCTTGATGGTATGTTTATGTTGATTCTCAATAATTCCTCCTACTCTCGAGACTCACCTCCTCAGCCCAAAACTCCTGCCTAATGATCATGCCATGTGTTTAGGACCAGAAACTATTTTTACCAAATATTATTTTCACCAAAAAGGCATATCTTTGAATTAAGCTTTCAGAACCCCTCACATGAGATTTGTACTACAAGTCCTCAAATTAGGGAATTTATTTTGCACCAATTATTTTATTTAAAACCTATTATCAAAATGTCTTCCAAAACCCACAATATTATTATTTTAAAAGTTATTTTATTATTTTATTTAAATGCCTTTCTATGAGGCCAGAAGTGGTCTCTTATGAAGGGAAGTTAATTTTATTGCTTTCAAAATATTTTAGAAAATTTTGGGAAACTCAGTGGACATATATATTCCATATATATGAGTTTCAACACATGATGATGTTCAAAATATTGGGCAAACCCCTTCAAAGCCCTCCTGCCTATTTCAATCTTTTAGAATATTTCTAAAAGAAACATTCTCAATAAATTCCAGTAAAATTTCAGCATGTCACCTATGATATGTTTGATGATCTTGCCAAGTTTCATCTCAATCCAAGTTGATTTAACTCCCCTAATTATTCTAAAACCCCATCTGTCCAGATTCAAATTTGAGCAACTCTACATTGTAAAGTGTCTCCAATTGTGCTCCAATTTGGTGGACATGTTCTAATACTCCAATAATGCATCCACACCAAGTGGTGCATCAAGGAGAATAGAAGAACATGTCCCAAGCCCCTCAAACCCTCTCTGTTGATTTCTGACTATGGGAAACTTTACATTATAAAGTTTCTCCATTTGACCCCAAACTTTTTGGGCATGCCTTAATGCTCAAATAATGCCCCCACACCGAATATTGGATTTGTGGGAAGTGATTTGAATGGATTTGTAGTCAGAAAGCCATTTCTGCCCATTTCATGGGTTTTCCAAGTCTAGATTGGAAACCTTCTCCAACAAATCCCAAATTTGGTGTCCAAGCTTATTTTTATCTATTATTTGATCCTGTTAAGTTTAATATCCTTTGAAGTCCATCTGGTTGCTCTGCCACTCATCAAACACCTTGTGTGCATTCACTTTAATGGCTACTTTGGCCCCTTCCACTTTAACCCTTGAGCTCAACTTTTTACCACAACTTCATATAGTTACATCTTACCTCCAGTAACATTTACATGACCACTGGTCAATTATTGGAGAGAGTCTCCATGTAACTATTCTCATTTTATCCTTGGAGCCACCATTTTTACCCCTCTTGCCCCGCATCTGTTTAAGCTAAAGGCCCCACCTCTTGCCAGAGTGTCCCTAGCAACCGAAAACATTGTTTAAGGCCAAGAGATGGCATGGTCATGTGGAGAAAATGAGCAGCACATCCTCAAGTTGAATTGTGGCTGAAATATAGCTTTGTACAACAAGTAGTAGCTACCCTCCCTTGCTTGAGCTGAAACTTTGCAGGAATGGAGTCCTTCCATGCATAAGGCTGCTAGACATGCTTTCTCCCCATTATCTCTCATGTTAGTGCCCTCATTAGTAGCCCTAAGTTTGCTGCTGCAAACTTAACACCAGTCAAAACCTAGTCAAACCAGCCCCATATTTGTCCAAACTCTACCAGTGCATTTTGGCATGCATGCCTTGCATGTGTGACACCTTGCTCTGGTCAGGGGTGACTTTGGACACATACAAGGGGTGGTGACCACCACCCTGGCCTGCAGTATGGGTGCTCTGCGCCTTGTTTCCTTCTTCCAGACCATATTCGACCGTTTCTTAGTGTCTCAGAGCACCAGTGCATCTCCATTGACTGGTCCAAGCTCTTCCCGCCATTAGCTAAACTCCAAGATGCCCCTAGGACGCGTGTCCTTTCCCATGTCAGAGAGCTCCGGGAGCTCCGAGCTTCGCTTCAGCCGCCCCTCTTCATTTGACCCTTCATGAGCCCTCCTGCACCCTGGTATCTTTCTCCCCTCCTCCGAGGATCCCGTGGACCGAGCCATTGGAGCTCTCGAGCTCCCCATGCCTCTCATGGCCGCGAAGGATCCGCCTCAATCTCGCCTAAATTCCAACTCTCCCGAGCCCCTCCCCTCTGTTCTGCAACACTGGGGTGTTCCCCTCGCTTCCCCGAACCTTCTCCTCAACCTATCTCCCCCTCTCCCCTGCTGAGTAGACCTGCCGACGCTCACCGTCGCCGTCCTCCATCTGCCGCCTTCGTGAGCGCTCCTGCATGGACCTCGACGGCTACGGGAGTGGTGGTGAGGCCGCCGCCGTTCCCAGCCTCCTGCAGTGGCTCGGGTCGTCGAGCGGGTGGCCTGGAGCGCCGGCAGAGCCGGTGAGGCTGCCACTGCCTTCCCCGGCGGGAGGTAGAAGAAGACCTGCAGGGGGGCCCCTCGTCAGCGAGCGACGAGCTGGGCCGTCCGTTTAAGTGAATGCGCCTTGGCGCTTCGTGCCTCCTCCTCGCCGAAGACGCACTAGGCCGGTGCGCCTCTTGCGTGGCCAGCCTGCCGGTGGCCAGTGCAGTTGGGCCGGTCCATCTCTCTATCTGGCGCATGCGCGCGCAGCATAGCCTAAGGAAGAGAACCCCCTTTTCATTTATCTTTTATCAGTGAATTCATAAATCGTTAGTAAATTCATTCTAACTCCAATTTGTTTGATTCAAACTCCTGCAGCTTCCTAAAATTCAAGGCTATCCAAATATGTGCCTTGCACATTTTTCCAAGCAACCTTTCTGTGGTGTTATTATTTAAATCCTAATCTTAATATATTTGGGCTACTTTGTGAAAATCCTATAGGGTTCAAATCAATTCCAAATGGAGTGATTCCAATTTCTAGAGCCTTCTAATACCATGCCCTATTTTAGAGCCTTGGTTAACATTTTTATCACGCTTTATTCTGTTGTATTAAATAAATAGTTTCCTATTGCTATTTATTCCATATTAGAAAATTCCTAGAATAATCATTTCAACTCCAAATCCAGTGAAACAACTTCCTAGATATTTCTAAAATTATCTCTCTTAAATGAGTGCCTCCACTCATTTTTATCCTAATAATTTATGTGGGCTTCATAAAGAATCCCCTACTCCTCCTTTCCTCCATTTAGAAATCTCTGATGATCCAAACCTCCTATGGCAAGCTCCAGGTATTTTTCTTATGACCAGAGAGGTCCAAGAAAAATATAAGTTCTATTTATGTAGCACTTTTATTTCTACCTCTTGTGTGGCTTACCGAGGTTGTTTCCGACGATAGTTGACGGGTAGACAAAGTACTCAGAGTTTGAGCGGAAGACCTTGCACACCCCAAGGGCTTATGTGAGCAAAGGCAAGCAGCCCTTTGACCATGACTGTGCATATGTTATATTGCTTGTTAAGATGGCAAGTATTTCCGTTGCATATGATCATAAGTGCCGGTAAATCACTAAGGTGATGTTACCGATGGCTCCTCCGGAGCACCTGCATTGAGCTTGATCCTACCCCCTTTTGAGGATCATGCTATTATCATGTTGACAAGTAAAGCTAGAGTAATAGTAGCATGAGTATGTTGTTGGCATAAATCAAGATTTAAGAAAACCCCGTCGGGTGCCACTAATTCCCAAGGGTGATGATGAGTTAGGTGGCTAGTTTTGGTGAAGTAGTGCACCGGGTATTTGTGTGCGTATTGTTTCAGAAATGGGAATATATTTATGATGTGTCGACCGTCCCAACCTTACCAGTACGACCACGTTACCCCTTATGGGACGGGGCTATGTTGATTACTCTGGTCGGTGCTAGCAAAGAGCCACTTACTAGTGGCGGGAGTGATGTGTGGTCACTCTCGTGATGGGGTCGTGCCAGGTAGTACGACTATGCCATTTTTATGAGTTCCACGCACACCGTTGGTCCCCGCATGGTTGTTACTATCCAGAGTCGGTGCTCGTAAGATGTACAACATGTGGGATGGGTACCAATCGAGTGGACCTCTTTGTCTAGCATCGTTAGGGGAAAGGCATTGATCGGGCACTTACCTCGGGTATGATATATACCGCGAGTCGTGGATGACACGGAAGTTTCCCGGATCTCGTGGGTCCAACGTACTACCTCTGCAGAGTGAAAACTATTCGAATAGCCGTGTCCACGGTCAAGGACAGTTGGGTAATCCTGCTTAAACTACGTCCAGTCATTTCCGCATAAACCAAGTGTGTGTGAGTTGTGATGAAAAGAGTTATTATGAAAGTAATGATATGACCAAGTTCGGTGACTTGGCATATACGGTGAACCTGGATGGTTCAGCCCTCAACAGATATATTGATATATGTAACCTGTTTTCAAAAGTAGTTCTTAACTTATGATGCATCCTTGTGATCATGTTTATTTACCACCAAAAGATATCCACCAAAGATGCATGTTATTGTTATCCTTCACTTGCATTGTTCATATCATGGGTTGTTTGCGAGTACAATCAAAAGTACTCATTGGCTTGCCACTAGTTATTTCATTGACCAGGTATGAGAGAACATGATTTGGTGAAGAGTAACTCGGTGACGTTCTTGCGAGCTAGGACGCTTCCCAGTCAGAATGCCTGTAGATTAAGGCTGATGGCATGGGTTCACGCTTTCGACCAATAATTCCGCTATTGCTCCAGTTTGGTGTGTTGGCCCTCAAGGCCCTTTATATGTAAGAATTGACCGATAAGGTCATTTATTGTACCAAACGATATGTATGGATGTAAGACTCTTAATATTCAGTATCTGTGTGTTCGATGAGCATTGATCTCTGGGATCACTGAGCACGTTCATTCGGCGATCTCGACTCGTAAGTCGGGGTCCCCACAAAAATAATACGGTGGGTGAACAAATTACTATCGAGCAATTGATAGAAAGGCGAATAATTATGAAGATATCCAAGGAAATGATTATGCATATGGGCATCACGTCCGTGTCAAGTAGATCGAAACAATTCTACATCTACTACTATTACTCCACACATCAACCAACTCCTCCCTGCATCTAGAGTATTAAGTTCATGAAGAACAGAGTAACACATTAGGTAAGATGACATGATGTAGAGGGAGAAACTCAAGAAATATGATGAAAACCCCATCTTTTTATCCTCGATGGCAACAATGCAATACGTGCCTTACTACCCCTACTTTGTCATTGGGTGAGGACACCACAAGATTGAACCCAAAACTAAGCACTTCTCCCATTGCAAGAATTACCAATCTAGTTGGCCAAACCAAACCAATAACTCGAAGAGACTTGCTAAGATATGAAATCATGCGTATAAGAATTCAGAGAAGAATCAAATAATATTCATATATAATCTGAACGTAAACCCACAATTCATCGGATCTCGAAAAACACACTGCAAAAGAGTATTACATCAGATAGATCTCCATGAAGATCATGAAGAACATGGTATTGAAGAACAAAGAGAGAGAAGAAGCCATCTAGCTACTATCTATGGACCCGTAGGTCTGTGGTGGACTACTCACGCATCATCGGATAGGCAATGGAGTTCATGTAGATGCTCTCCGTGATCGATTCCCCTCCGGTAGATTACCGGAAAAGGCTCCCAGATTGGATCTCACAGGAACAGAGGCTCCCGGCGGCGGAAAAGTATTTTTTGGCGTCGTTCTGGTATTGGGGGAATATTTGGGAACTTATAGGTCGAAGATTAGGGTTTGGAGGCCTGCAAGGGGTCCACAAGCCAGGGGCGCGACCCCCTAGGGCGCGCCCTGCAGGCTTGTCGTCTCCCGGCAGGTCTCCTACCCCCTTCTCCAAGTCTTGCAAGTTTCTTATGGTCCAAGAAAAAACATTCCAGAGATTTTATTCCGTTTGGACTCCGTTTAATATTCCTTATCTACAATACTCAAAAACAGGAAGAAAACAGAAACTAGCACTAGGCTCTAGATTAATAGGTTAGTCCAAAAATAATATAATATAGCATATTAATGCACATAAAACATCCAAAACAGATAATATAATAGCATGGAACAATAAAAAATTATAGATATGTTGCAGACGTATCAAGCATCCCCAAGCTTAATCCTGCACGTCCTCGAGTAGGTAAATGATAAAAAGATGATTTTTGATGTGGAATGCTACCTAACATATTTATGTTGGGGAACGTCGCAAGGGAAACAAAAATTTTCCTACGCGCACGAAGACCTATCATGGTGATGTCCATCTACGAGAGGGGATGAGTGATCTACGTACCCTTGTAGATCGTACAGCAGAAGCGTTAGTGAACGCGGTTGATGTAGTGGAACGTCCTCACGTCCCTCGATCCGCCCCGCGAACAATCCCGCGATCAGTCCCACGATCTAGTACCGAACGGACGGCACCTCCGCGTTCAGCACACGTGCAGCTCGACGATGATCTCGGCCTTCTTGATCCAGCAAGAGAGACGGAGAGGTAGAAGAGTTCTCCGGCAGCGTGACGGCGCTCCGGAGGTTGGTGATGATCTTGTCTCAGCAGGGCTCCGCCCGAGCTCCGCAGAAACGCGATCTAGAGGAAAAACTATGGAGGTATGTGGTCGGGCAGCCGTGAGAAAGTCGTCTCAAATCAGCCCTAAAACCTCCATATATATAGGTGGGAGGGAGGGGAGGAGGCAGCCTCAAAACCTAAAGGTTTGGCCGAAATTGGAGGTGGAGGAGTCCTACTCCAATCCTACTTGGAGTAGGATTCCACCTTCCCACTTGGAAACTCTTTCCACCTTGTGTTTTTTCCTTCTCAAACCTTATGGGCCTTAGTGGGAACTTATTCCAACCCACTAGGGGCTGGTTTATCTCTTCCCATAGCCCATGAGACCCCTTGGGGCGTGACACCCCTCCCGATGGTCCCCGGCACCCCTCCCGGCACTCCCGGTACACTACCGATGAGCCCGAAACTTTTCCGGTAATGCACGAAAACCTTCCGGTAACCAAATGAGGTCATCCTATATATCAATCTTCGTTTCCGGACCATTCCGGAAACCCTCGTGACGTCCGTGATCTCATCCGGGACTCCGAACAACATTCGATAACCAACCATATAACTCAAATACGCATAAAACAACGTCGAACCTTAAGTGTGCAGACCCTGCGGGTTCGAGAACTATGTAGACATGACCCGAGAGACTCCTCGGTCAATATCCAATAGCGGGACCTGGATACCCATATTGGATCCTACATATTCTACGAAGATCTTATCGTTTGAACCTCAGTGCCAAGGATTCATATAATCCCGTATGTCATTCCCTTTGTCCTTCGGTATGTTACTTGCCCGAGATTCGATCGTCAGTATCCGTATACCTATTTCAATCTCGTTTACTGGCAAGTCTCTTTACTCGTTCCGTAATACAAGATCCCGCAACTTACACTAAGTTACATTGCTTGCAAGGCTTGTGTGTGATGTTGTATTACCGAGTGGGCCCCGAGATACCTCTCCGTTCACACGGAGTGACAAATCCCAGTCTTGATCCATACTAACTCAACTAACACCTTCGGAGATACCTGTAGAGCATCTTTATAGTCACCCAGTTACGTTGCGACGTTTGATACACACAAAGCATTCCTCCGGTGTCAGTGAGTTATATGATCTCATGGTCATAGGAATAAATACTTGACACGCAGAAAACAGTAGCAACAAAATGACACGATCAACATGCTACGTCTATTAGTTTGGGTCTAGTCCATCACATGATTCTCCTAATGATGTGATCCAGTTATCAAGTGACAACACTTGCCTATGGCCAGGAAACCTTGACCATCTTTGATCAACGAGCCAGTCAACTAGAGGCTTACTAGGGACAGTGTTTTGTCTATGTATCCACACAAGTATTGTGTTTCCAATCAATACAATTATAGCATGGATAATAAACGATTATCATGAACAAAGAAATATAATAATAACTAATTTATTATTGCCTCTAGGGCATATTTCCAACAGTCTCCCACTTGCACTAGAGTCAATAATCTAGTTCACATCACCATGTGATTCCAACGAATCCAACACCCATATTGTTATGGGGTCTGATCACATCTTGCTCTTGAGAGAGGTTTTAGTCAACGGTTCTGAAACTTTCAGATCCGTGTATTCTTTACAAATCTTTATGTCATCTTATAGATGCTGCTACTATGTGCTATTCGGAAATACTCCAAATATCTACTCTACTATACGAATCCGTTTCACTACTCATAGTTATTCGGATTAGTGTTAAAGCTTGCATCGACGTAACCCTTTACGACGAACTCTTTAAGCACCTCCATAATCGAGAAAAATTCCTTAGTCCATTAGTTACTAAGGATAAATTTTGACCGCTGCTAGTGATTCAATCATGGATCACTCTCTGTACCTCTCAACAAATTTTGAGTCAAGGCACACATCAGGTGCGGTACACAGCATGGCATACTTTAGATTCTACGGCTAAGGCATAGAAGACGACCTTCGTCTATTCTCTTTATTCTGCCATGGTCGGGTTTTGAGTCTTACTCAAATTCACACCTCACAACGCAACCAAGAACTCCTTCTTTGCTGATCTATTTTTGAACTCTTTCAAAAACTTGTCAAGGCATGCATCTTGTTGAAACTTCTATTAAGCGATTTTGATCTATCTCCATAGATTTTTGATGCTCAACGTTCAAGTAGCTCAATCCAGGTATTCCTTTGAAAACTCCTTTCAAACAACCTTGTATGCTTTACAGAAATTCTACATTACTTCTGATCCACAATATGTCAACCACATATACTTATCAGAAATTCTATAGTGCTCCCACTCACTTCTTTGGAAATACAAGTTTCTCATAAACCTTGTACAAACCCAAAATCTTTGATCATCTCATAAAGTGTATATTCCAACTCCGAGATGCTTGCACCAGTCCATTGAAGGATCACTGGAGCTTGCATACTTGCTAGTATCTTTAGGATCGACAAAACCTTCTGGTTGTATCACATACAATGTTTGCTCAAAGAAACCGTTGAGAAAACAATGTTTTGACATCCTATGTGCAATATTTCATAAATAATGCATCAACAACTAATCAAAATTCTAACAGACCTTTAGCATCGCTACGAGTGAGAAAGACTCATCATAGTCAACAGTTTGATCTTGTCGGAAACATCTTTGCGACAAGTCGAGCTTTTCTTAATAGTGATTTATCACCATCATCGTCTGTCTTTCTTTTAAAGACTCATCTTTACTCAATAGTCCTCTGACCATCAAGTAGTTCTTCCAAAGTCTACACTTTGTTTTCATACATGGATCCTCTCTCGGATTTCATGGCTTCCAGCCATTTGTCGGAATCTGGGCCCACCATCGCTTTCTCCATAACTCGTAGGTTCACTGTTGCTCAACAACATGACCTCCAAGACATGGTTACCGTACCACTCTGCAGTAGTACGCGACCTTGTCAACCTACGAGGCTTGTAGTAACTTGATCCGATGCTTGATGATCACCATCATTAGCTTCCACTTCAATTGGTGTAGGTGCCACAGGAACAACTTCCTGCGCCCTGCTACACACCAATTGAAGTTATGGTTCAATAACCTCATCAAGTTCTACCACTCTCCCACTCAATTCTTTCGAGAGAAACCTTTCCTCGAGAAAGGATCCGTTTCTAGAAACAAACACTTTGCTTTCGGATCTGAGATAGGAGATGTACCCAACTGTTTTGGATATCCTATGAAGATGCATTTATCCGCTTTGGGTTCGAGCTTATCAGACTGAAACCTTTTCACATAAGTGTCGAAGCCCCAAACTTTCAAGAAACGACAGTTTAGATTTCTCTAAACCTTAGTCTATACTGTGTCATCTCAACGGAAATACGTGGTGCCCCTTTTAAAGTGAATGCGGTTGTCTCTAATGCTTAACCCATAAACGATAGTGGTAATTCGATAAGAGACATCATAGTATGCACCATACCAAATAGTGCGTGGCTATGACGTTCAGACACATCATCACACTATGATGTTCCAGGTGGCATGAACTGCGAAACAATTTCCACATTGTCTTAACTGCGTACCAAAACTCGTAACTCAGATATTCATTTCTATGATCATATCATAGACAGTTCATCCTCTTGTTACGACGAACTTCACTCTGAAACAGAATTGAACTTTTCAATATTTCAGACTTGTGATTCATTAAGTAAATACTCCTGTATCTACTCAAGTCGTCAGTGAAGTAAGAACATAATGATATCCACTGCGTGCCTCAACACTCACTGGACTGCATACATCAAAATGTATCACTTCCAACAAGTTACTATCTTGTTTCATCTCAATGAAAACAAGGCCTTGCTCATGTGGTATGATTTGCATGTCACTAGTGATTCGAAATCAGGTGAGTAAAGATCCATCAGCATGGAGCCTCTTCATGCAATTTATACTAACATGACTCAAGCGGCAGTGCCACAAGTAAGTGGTACTATCATCATTTAACTCGTATCTTTTGGCACCAATGTGTAACACTACAATCGAGATTCAATAAACCTTTGAAGGTGATTATTCAAGCAAATAGAGTAACCATTATTCCTTTTGAATGAATAATCGTATTGCAATAAACACGATCCAATCATGTTCATGCTTAACGCAAGCACCAAATAACAATTATTTAGGTTCAACACCAATCCCGATGGTAAAGGGGGCGTGTGACGTTTGATCATATCAACCTTGGAAACACTTCCAACACGTATCGTCACCTCGCCTTTAGCTAGTCTCCGTTTATGCCGTAGCTTTCATTTCGCGTCACTAATCACTTAGCAACCGAACCAGTATCCAATACCCTCGTGCTACTAGGAGTACTAGTAAAGTACACATCAACATTATGTATATCAAATATACTTCTCTCGACTTTTGCCAGCCTTCTTATCTACCAAGTATCTAGAGTTGCTCCGCCTCAGTGACTGTTCCCCTTATTACAGAAGCACTTAGTCTCGGGTTTGGGTTTAATCTTGGGTCTCTTCATTAGTGCAGCAACTGTTTTGCCGTTTCACGAAGTATCCCTTCTAGCCCTCGCCTTTCTTGAAACTTAGTGGTTTTTCAAACCATCAACTATTGATGCTCCTTCTTGATTTCTACTTTCGCAGTGTCAAACGTCACGAATCTCTCAAAGATCATTGTATCTATCCTTGATATGTTATAGTTCATCACGAAGCTCTCAAAGCTTGGTGGCAGTGACTTTTGGAGAACCATCACTATCTCATCTGGAAGATTAGCTCCCACTTGATTCAAGTGATTGTCGTACTCAGACAATCTGAGCACACGCTCAACGATTGAGCTTTTCTCCTTTACTTTGTGGTCAAAGAATTTTGTTGGAGGTCTCGTACCTCTTAACAAGGGCACAAGCATGAAATCACAATTTCATCTCTTTAGAACATCACTTATGTTCCGTGACGTTTAAAACGTTTTCGGTGCCTTGCTTCTAAGCCATTAAGTACTTTGCACTGAACTATCGTGTAGTCATCAGAAACGTGTATGTCGGATGTTCACAGCATCCACAGACGACGCTCGAGGTGCAGCACACCGAGTGGTGCATTAAGGACATAAGCCTTCTGCGCAGCAACGAGGACAATCCTCGGTTTTACAGACTCAGTCTGCAAAGTTTGCTACTATCAATTTTCAACTAAATTTTCTCTAGGAACATAAAAAAACAGTAGAGCTATAGCGCAAGCTACATCATAATTCGCAAAGACCATTAGACTATGTTCATGACAATTAGTTCAATTAATCATATTACTTAAGAACTCCCACTCAAAAAGTACATCTCTCTAGTCATTTGAGTGGTACATGATCCAAATCCACTATCTCAAGTCCGATCATCACGTGAGTCGAGAATAGTTTCAGTGGTAAGCATCCCTATGCTAATCATATCAACTATACGATTCATGCTCGACCTTTCGGTCTCATGTGTTCCGAGGCCATGTCTGCACATGCTAGGCTCGTCAAGCTTAACCCGAGTGTTCTGCGTGTGCAACTGTTTTGCACCCGTTGTATGTGAACGTTGAGTCTATCACACCCGATCATCACGTGGTGTCTCGAAACGAAGAACTGTCGCAACGGTGCACAGTCGGGGAGAACACAACTTCGTCTTGAAATTTTAGTGAGAGATCACCTCATAATGCTACCGTCGTTCTAAGCAAGATAAGGTGCATAAAAGGATTAACATCACATGCAATTCATAAGTGACATGATATGGCTATCATCACGTGCTTCTTGATCTCCATCACCAAAGCACCGGCACGATCTTCTTGTCACTGGCGCCACACCATGATCATCCATCAACGTGTTGCCATCGGGGTTGTCGTGCTACTTATGCTATTACTACTAAAGCTACATCCTAGCAAAATAGTAAACGCATCTGCAAGCACAAACGTTAGTATAAAGACAACCCTATGGCTCCTGCCGGTTGCCGTACCATCGACGTGCAAGTCGATATTTCTATTACAACATGATCATCTCATACATCCAATATATCACATCACATCGTTGGCCATATCACATCACAATCATACCCTGCAAAAACAAGTTAGACGTCCTCTAATTTTGTTGTTGCATGTTTTACGTGGTGACCGAGGGTATCTAGTAGGATCGCATCTTACTTACGCAAACACCACAACGGAGATATATGAGTTGCTATTTAACCTCATCCAAGGACCTCCTCGGTCAAATCCGATTCAACTAAAGTTGGAGAAACAGTCACTTGCCAGTCATCTTTGAGCAAAGGGGGTTACTCGTAACGATGAAACCAGTCTCTCGTAAGCGTACGAGTAATGTCGGTCCAAGCCGCTTCAATCCAACAATACCGCGGAATCAAGAAAAGACTAAGGAGGGCAGCAAAACGCACATCACCGCCCACAAAAACTTTTGTGTTCTACTCGAGAAGACATCTACGCATGAACCTAGCTCATGATGCCACTGTTGGGGAACGTCGCAAGGGAAACAAAAATTTTCCTACGCGCACGAAGACCTATCATGGTGATGTCCATCTACGAGAGGGGATGAGTGATCTACGTACCCTTGTAGATCGTACAGCAGAAGCGTTAGTGAACGCGGTTGATGTAGTGGAACGTCCTCACGTCCCTCGATCCGCCCCGCGAACAATCCCGCGATCAGTCCCACGATCTAGTACCGAACGGACGGCACCTCCGCGTTCAGCACACGTGCAGCTCGACGATGATCTCGGCCTTCTTGATCCAGCAAGAGAGACGGAGAGGTAGAAGAGTTCTCCGGCAGCGTGACGGCGCTCCGGAGGTTGGTGATGATCTTGTCTCAGCAGGGCTCCGCCCGAGCTCCGCAGAAACGCGATCTAGAGGAAAAACTATGGAGGTATGTGGTCGGGCAGCCGTGAGAAAGTCGTCTCAAATCAGCCCTAAAACCTCCATATATATAGGTGGGAGGGAGGGGAGGAGGCAGCCTCAAAACCTAAAGGTTTGGCCGAAATTGGAGGTGGAGGAGTCCTACTCCAATCCTACTTGGAGTAGGATTCCACCTTCCCACTTGGAAACTCTTTCCACCTTGTGTTTTTTCCTTCTCAAACCTTATGGGCCTTAGTGGGAACTTATTCCAACCCACTAGGGGCTGGTTTATCTCTTCCCATAGCCCATGAGACCCCTTGGGGCGTGACACCCCTCCCGATGGTCCCCGGCACCCCTCCCGGCACTCCCGGTACACTACCGATGAGCCCGAAACTTTTCCGGTAATGCACGAAAACCTTCCGGTAACCAAATGAGGTCATCCTATATATCAATCTTCGTTTTCGGACCATTCCGGAAACCCTCGTGACGTCCGTGATCTCATCCGGGACTCCGAACAACATTCGATAACCAACCATATAACTCAAATACGCATAAAACAACGTCGAACCTTAAGTGTGCAGACCCTGCGGGTTCGAGAACTATGTAGACATGACCCGAGAGACTCCTCGGTCAATATCCAATAGCGGGACCTGGATACCCATATTGGATCCTACATATTCTACGAAGATCTTATCGTTTGAACCTCAGTGCCAAGGATTCATATAATCCCGTATGTCATTCCCTTTGTCCTTCGGTATGTTACTTGCCCGAGATTCGATCGTCAGTATCCGTATACCTATTTCAATCTCGTTTACTGGCAAGTCTCTTTACTCGTTCCGTAATACAAGATCCCGCAACTTACACTAAGTTACATTGCTTGCAAGGCTTGTGTGTGATGTTGTATTACCGAGTGGGCCCCGAGATACCTCTCCGTTCACACGGAGTGACAAATCCCAGTCTTGATCCATACTAACTCAACTAACACCTTCGGAGATACCTGTAGAGCATCTTTATAGTCACCCAGTTACGTTGCGACGTTTGATACACACAAAGCATTCCTCCGGTGTCAGTGAGTTATATGATCTCATGGTCATAGGAATAAATACTTGACACGCAGAAAACAGTAGCAACAAAATGACACGATCAACATGCTACGTCTATTAGTTTGGGTCTAGTCCATCACATGATTCTCCTAATGATGTGATCCAGTTATCAAGTGACAACACTTGCCTATGGCCAGGAAACCTTGACCATCTTTGATCAACGAGCCAGTCAACTAGAGGCTTACTAGGGACAGTGTTTTGTCTATGTATCCACACAAGTATTGTGTTTCCAATCAATACAATTATAGCATGGATAATAAACGATTATCATGAACAAAGAAATATAATAATAACTAATTTATTATTGCCTCTAGGGCATATTTCCAACAATTTATCCATGTAATATTATTTATTTTGGCATGCATATTGATACGTCTCAAATGTATCTATAATTTTTGATGGTTTCACGTTGTTATCTTGTCTTCTTTGTATGTTTTATGTACCTTTTTATATCTTTTTGGGGACTAACTTATTGATTTAGTGCCAAGTGCCAGTTCCTGTTTTTTCCGTGTTTTTGACTCTTTTCAGAGCTGATTTTGGAACGGAGTCCAAATGGAATAAAATCCCCGAAATGATTTTTTCCCGAACGAAAGAAGACCAGGGAACCTTTGGGCAGGCCAGGTGGGCCCCAGGGAGCCCACAAGCTTGCACCACGCCACCAGGGGGAGGCGGCGGTGGGCAAGCTTGTGGCTTCGATGGCCGCCTCCTGACCTAGATTTTGCGCCTATATATTCCCAAATATTCCGCAAAAAATCAGGGGAGCCTCGAAAATACTTTTCCACCGCCGCAAGCTTCCGTTTCCGCAAGATCTCATCTGGAGACCCTTCCCGGCACCCTGCCGGAGGGGACTTTGGAGGTGGAGGGCTTCTTCATCATCATCATCGCCCCTCCAATGACTCGTAACTAGTTCACTTCAGACCTACGGGTCCGTAGTTAGTAGCTAGATGGCTTCTTCTCTCTCTTGGATCTTCAATACAAAGTTCTCCATGATCTTCATGGAGATCTATCCGATGTAATCTTCTTTGGCGGTGTGTTTGTCGAGATCCAATGAATTGTGGACTTGTGATCAGATTATCTATGATATATATTTGAGTCTTTGTTGATTTCTTATATGCATGATTTGATATCCTTGTAAGTCTCTCCGAGTCTTGGGTTTTGTTTGGCCAACTAGATCTATGATTCTTGCAATGGGAAAAGTGCTTGGTTTTGGGTTCTGCCATGTGGTGACCTTTCCCAGTGACAGTAGGGGCAGCAAGGCACACATCAAGCAGTTGCCATCAAGGGTAAAAAGATGGGGTTTTTATCATTGGTTTGAGATTATCCCTCTACATCATGTCATCTTTCTTAAGGCGTTACTCTGTTCTTATGGACTTAATACACTAGATGCATGCTGGATAGCGGTTGATGTGTGGAGTAATAGTAGTAGATGCAGAAAGTATCGGTCTACTTGTTTCGGACGTGATGCCTATAGAAATAATCATTGCATAGATATCGTCACGACTCTGCACAGTTCTATCAATTGCTCGGTAGTAATTTGTTCACCCACCGTCTACTTGCTTTCATGAGAGAAGCCACTAGTAAACACTACGGCCCCCGGGTCCATTCACATCCATCGTTTACAACTCCGCTTTTACTTTGCTTTGTTACTTTGTTACTTTCAGTTCTCACTTGGCAAACAATCTATAAGGGATTGACAACCCCTTCATAGCGTTGGGTGCAAGCTTTTGTGTTTGTGCAGGTTAGTGAGATACTCTTCCACCGGATTGATACCTTGGTTCTCAAACTGAGGGAAATACTTATCGTCGCTGTGCTACATCACCCTTTTCGCTTCGAGGGAATACCAACATGCCGTAGTAGGAGTATTTCTGGCCCAATTGCTAGGGGTACATATCAAACATCACATATTCAGATCCGTAAGATTCAAAACAAAAGTCTAATATTGACATAAAAACAATAATACTTCAAGCATACTAACAAGGCAATTGCATCCTTTCGAAATAACATGGCCTTAGAAAGTTATCCCTACAAAATCATATGGTCTGGCTATGTTCCATCTTCCCCACACAAAGTATCTAAATCATGCACAACCCCGATGAAATTCAAACAATTGTTTCACACTTTTTATGTTCTCAAACCTTTTCAACTCTCACGCAATACATGAGGTGAGCCATGGATATAGTACTATAGGTGAAATAGAATATGGTGGAGATTGCAAGAAAAAAAGGAGAAGATAGTCTCACATCAACTAGGCGTATCAACGGGCTATGGAGATGCCCATCAATAGATATCAATGTGAGTGGGTAGGGATTGCGATACAACAAATGCACTAGAGCTATAAGTGTATGAAAGCTCAAAAGGAAACTAGGTGGTTGTGCAAAATATGAAATTCCACTAGTTATATGAAAGTGACAAAATAGGAGACTCTCTATGAAGAACATGGTGCTACTTTGAAGCACAAGTGTGGAAAAATATAGTAGCATTGTCCCTTCTCTCTTTCTCTCTTTTTTTGGTGGGCATCTTTGGCCTCTTTTATTTTTTTATATGGGTTTCGCTCGCCTCTTTTATTTTTTGTAAAGTCCGGAGACTCATCTCAACTTGTGAGGGAATCATAGCTTCCATCATCCTTTTCTCACACGGGGCAATGCCCTAATAATGCAAATCATCACACTTTTATTTACTTACAATTCAAATATTACAACTCGATATCTAGAACGAAATACGACTCTATAAGCAATATGGAAGTGATGGTGCGTGTCATAAAAAAACGGGACGATGGTGTTGCATGTCAATATATCTCATAATGTCTATGAAAATGCCATAATAGGTAGATATGGTGGCTGTTTTGAGGAAAGTATATGGTGTCTGTTTTGGGGAAGGTGTGTTGGGGAACGTCGCATGGGAAACAAAAATTTTCCTACGCGCACGAAGACCTATCATGGTGATGTCCATCTACGAGAGGGGATGAGTGATCTACGTACCCTTGTAGATCGTACAGCAGAAGCGTTAGTGAACGCGGTTGATGTAGTGGAACGTCCTCACGTCCCTTGATCCGCCCCGCGAACAATCCCACGATCAGTCCCACGATCTAGTACCGAACGGACGGCACCTCCGCGTTCAGCACACGTACAGCTCGACGATGATCTCGGCCTTCTTGATCCAGCAAGAGAGACGGAGAGGTAGAAGAGTTCTCCGGCAGCGTGACGGCGCTCCGGAGGTTGGTGATGACCTTGTCTCAGCAGGGCTCCGCCCGAGCTCCGCAGAAACGCGATCTAGAGGAAAAACCGTGGAGGTATGTGGTCGGGCTGCCGTGGGAAAGTCGTCTCAAATCAGCCCTAAAACCTCCGTATATATAGGTGGGAGGGAGGGGACCTTGCCTTGGGGCTCAAGGAGCCCCAAGGGGGTCGGCCGAGTCCAAGGGGGGAGGACTCCCCCCCCCAAACCGAGTTGGACTTGGTTTGGTGGGAGGGAGTCCCCCTTCCTTCCCGCCTCCTCCTTTTTTTTCTGTTCTCTTGATTTTTTCTTCTTGGCGCATAGAGCCCTTTTGGGCTGTCCCACCAGCCCACTAAGGGCTGGTGTGCCACCCTCAAGGCCTATGGGCTTCCCCGGGGTGGGTTGCCCCCCCCCCCCCCCCGATGAACTCCCGGAACCCATTCGTCATTCCCCGTACATTCCCGGTAACTCCGAAAACATTCCGGTAATCAAATGAGGTCATCCTATATATCAATCTTCGTTTCCGGACCATTCTGGAAACCCTCGTGACGTCCGTGATCTCATCCGGGACTCCGAACAACATTCGGTAACCAACCATATAACTCAAATACGCATAAAACAACGTCGAACCTTAAGTGTGCAGACCCTGCGGGTTCGAGAACTATGTAGACATGACCCGAGAGACTCCTCGGTCAATATCCAATAGCGGGACCTGGATGCCCATATTGGATCCTACATATTCTACGAAGATCTTATCGTTTGACCCTCAGTGCCAAGGATTCATATAATCCCGTATGTCATTCCCTTTGTCCTTCGGTATGTTACTTGCCCGAGATTCGATCGTCAGTATCCGTATACCTATTTCAATCTCGTTTACCGGCAAGTCTCTTTACTCGTTCCGTAATACAAGATCCCGCAACTTACACTAAGTTACATTGCTTGCAAGGCTTGTGTGTGATGTTGTATTACCGAGTGGGCCCCGAGATACCTCTCCGTTCACACGGAGTGACAAATCCTAGTCTTGATCCATACTAACTCAACTAACACCTTCGGAGATACCTCTAGAGCATCTTTATAGTCACCCAGTTACGTTGCGACGTTTGATACACACAAAGCATTTCTCCGGTGTCAGTGAGTTATATGATCTCATGGTCATAGGAATTAATACTTGACACGCAGAAAACAGTAGCAACAAAATGACACGATCAACATGCTACGTCTATTAGTTTGGGTCTAGTCCATCACGTGATTCTCCTAATGACGTGATCCAGTTATCAAGCAACAACACTTTGTTCATAATCAGAAGACACTGACTATCTTTGATCAACTGGCTAGCCAACTAGAGGCTTGCTAGGGACGGTGTTTTGTCTATGTATCCACACATGTAAATGAGTCTTCATTCAATACAATTATAGCATGGATAATAAACGATTATCTTGATACAGGAATTATGATAATAACTATATTTATTATTGCCTCTAGGGCATAATTCCAACAAGGTGGGTTTAATGTACTAGTGAAAGTTGCGAGGTACTAGAGAGGCTAGCAAAGGTGGAAGGTGAGAGTGGGTATAATCCATGAACTCAACATTAGTCATAAAGAACTCACATAATTATTGCAAAAGCCTATTAGTTATTGAAGCAAAATATTAGATGCATGCTCGGTAGGAGTTAACCATCACGCGATCCCGACCTCCACACAAAGGTTGACAATCATTAAACAAATCATGCTCGGACTTCATCACATAACGGTTCATCATACGTGCATGCTACAGGAATAAAAAGCTTTAACACAAGTATTTCTTCCAATTCACAATTATTTACTAGCATGACTCTCATATTACCATCTTCATATCTCAAAACTATATGCAAGGAATCAAATTTCTCATCATATTCAATGCAATTAATATGAAAGTTTTTATTATATCCCTCTTGGATGCCCATTATATTAGCACTATATTGATAACCTAAACCAATTACCATGCTGTTTAAAGAGACTCTCAAAATAATATAAGTGAGCTACGAGAGTTTACTAATTTCTATAAAATAAAACACCACCGTGCTCTAAAAGATATAAGTGAAGCACTAGAGCAACATTGCCTAGCTCAAAAGATATAAGTGAAGCACATAAAGTATTCTAATAAATGCACAATTCAGTGTGTCTCTCTCAAAAGATGTGTTCAGCAAGGATCATTGTGGCAAACTAAAAGTAAAGACTCATATCATACAAGACGCTCCAAGCAAAACACATATCATGTGGTGAATAAAAATATAGCCTCAAGTAAATTTATCGATGGATTGAAGACGAAAGAGGGGATGCCTTCCAGGGCATCCCCAAGCTTAGGCTCTTTGGTATACTTGAATATGGCTAGGGGTGCCTTTGTCATCCCCAAGCTTAGGCTCTTGCCACTCCTTCTTCCATAGTCCATCAAATCTTTACTCAAAACTTGAAAACTTCACAACACAAAATTCAACAGAAAACTCATGAGATCCGTTTGTCTAAGAAAAATAAATCACCACTTTAGGTACTGTTGTGAACTCATTATTTATTTATATTGGTGTAATATTTACTGTATTCCAACTCCTCCATGGTTCATACCCCCCGATACAACCCATAGATTCATCAAAATAAGCAAACAACACAAAGAAAACAGAATCTGTCAAAAACAGAAAAGTCTGTAGAAATCTATAAACTTCCAATACTTATGTAACTCCAAAACTTATGAAAAAATAGGAAAATTAGGGAAATCTGTACACCAATCTTGTGTAAAAAGTTCAGACCAAAATCACGTTCCAGTGAATTTACAAAATTCCTGGATTGAGAGAAAAAGTTTCTGTTTTCAGCAAAATCAATTTGCAAACACCGTAGACCATCCCAAAGGTCTTACTTGGATAAAACAATAATTAAAACAAGAAAACAAAATTATTATAGAGGTAATAATGTGTGCGGCACTCAAAAATAGAAGCAAAAAAGAAAAGCATAAAAATAAAATTGGTTTGTCTCCCAACAAGCGCTATTGTTTAACGCCCCTAGCTAGGCATAATGCAACAGATCTAGGTATTGTCATCTTTGGTATGCAATCCATAAGTAGCTCTCATAATAGATTCATAAGGTAATTCTATTTTCTTCCTAGGAAAGTTCTCCATGCCTTCCCTTAATGGAAATTGGAATGTAATATTTCCTTCCCTCATATCAATAATTGCACCAATCGCTCTAAGGAAAGGTCTACCAAGAATAATAGGACATGTAGGATTGCAATCTATATCAAGAACAATGAAATCTACGGGCACATATTTCCAATTTGCAACAATAATAACATCATTAATCCTTCCCTTAGGTTTCTTAATTGTAGAATCTGCTATATGCAAATTTAAAGAGCAATCATCAAATTCACGGAATCCTAACACATCACATAAAGTATTTGGAATCGTGGAAAGGCTAGCACTGAAATCACACAAAGCATGGCACTCATAATATTTATTTAATCTTAATAGTAGGCTCCCACTCATCATAAAGCTTTCTAGGTATAGAAACTTCCAACTCAAGTTTTTCTTCAAAAGATTTCATCATAGCATCCACAATACGTTTAGTAAAAGCTTTATTTTGATTATCAGCATGCAGAGAATTCAACATGGATTGCAACAAGGAAACACGATCAATCAAAGAACAACTATCATAATTAAAGTCCTTGAAATTCAAAAGAGTGGGTTCATTTCTATTTAAAGTTTTGACCTCTTCAATCCCACTTTTATCAATTTTAGCATTAAGATCTATAAACTCCGAATCATTGGGACACCTTTTAACTAAAGTGGACTCGTCTCCAGTCCCATCCTTTTCAAGATTTATATTAGAAAACAAAGATTCAATAGGAGTCACATCAATCACTTTAATATCTTCATCATTATTATGACGAAAAACACCTTTTCAAGCCATTGACGCGGTGCATGTATTCTAGCGGTTCTTCCCTTACACTCATCAATAGAAATTCTCATAGCTTTTAAAGACTAATTAATATCATGTTTGGGTGGAATAGATCTAATTTTCAAAGAATCAATCTCAAGAGAAATTCTATTATGTTCCAAGCCAAATCATCAATCTTGAGGAATTTTTCTTCAATTATAGCACTTAAACCTTTTTGCGAGCTAATAAATTCTTTAATATTATTCTCAAGATCAGAGGGAATCTTATTATAATCTCCATAAGAATTGTTGTAGGAATTACCATAATTGTTAGAGGAATTACTAGGAAACTTCCTAGGATTGAAATTCCCTCTATCCGCGTTATTGCCAAAATTGTTCCTACCAAAAAATTCACATCCATAGATTCATTATTATTTTCAATCAATTAAGACAAATGCATATCATTCGTATAAATAGGAGCACTCTTAGTAGCAAACAATTTCATCAATTCATCCATCTTTTCACTCAAAATATTTATTTCTTCAATGGCGTGCACTTTTTTACTAGTAGGAGATCTATCGGTATGCCATTGAGAGTAATTTTCCATAATATTATCTAGGAATTTAGTAGCTTCTCCTAATGTGATTTCCATAAAAGTACCACCCGCGGCGGAATCTAAAAGATTTCTAGAAGGAAAATTCAACCCCGCATAAAAAAATTGTATAATCATCCATAAACTCAAACCGTGCGTGGGGCAATTCCTAATCATTAGTTTCATCCTCTCCCAAGATTGTGCAACATGCTCATGATCAAGTTGCTTAAAATTCATTATATCGTTCCTAAGGGAGATAATCTTAGCGGGCGGAAAGTATTTGGAAATAAAAGCATCTTTACACTTATTCCACGAATCAATACTATTATTAGGTAAATATGAAAACCAAGTTTTAGCACGATCTCCTAGTGAGAAAAGAAATAGCTTCAATTTAACAATTTAATTATCCACATCTTTCTTATTTTGCATATCACACAACTCAATGAAAGTATTTAGATGGGATGCAACATCTTCACTAGGAAGGCTAGAAAATTGTTCTTTCATAACAAGGTTGAGCAAAGCGGCATTAATTTCATAAGATTCCGCACTAGTGGCGGGAGCAGTCGGAGTACTAATAAAATCATCATTATTAGTAGTGGAAAATCACATAACATGGTATTCTCTTGAGTCATTGTGACAAAGCAAGCAATCTAGCACACAAGCAATCAAACGAAAAGACGAACTGAAGAAGGGTGTTTTATTTTTGGTATTTTCTGAAAAATCATTTTGGAAGTGGGAGAGAGAAAAACGAGAGGCAAATGGCAAATAAAGTAAATGCAAGAGATGATTGTGTGATGGGTACTTGGTAGGCTTGATCTTGCTAAGTATCCTCTCCGACAACGGCGCCAAAAATCCTACATGCTACTTCTTGAGTTTGCGTTGGTTTTCCCTTGAAGAGGAAAGGGTGATGCAACAAAGTAGATAAGTATTTCCCTCATTTTGTTGAGAACCAAGGTATCAATCCAGTAGGAGGAACAAGCAAGGCACCAATCTTAGCACCTACACAAACAATCAAACACTTGCACCCAGCGCTAAAAAGGGGTTCTCAATCCCTTCACGGTTATATGCAAGGATAAGATCTGATAGAGATAGATATAAAAGGTTGCTAGAACTAAAAGTAAAACAAAGTAAATAAATGGCAGCAATATATTTTTGGTATTTTTGGTTTATAAATCTGAAAGTATAATATGGAAAATAGACCGAGGGGCCATAGGTTTCACTAGAGGCTTCTCTCATGAAGGAAAATAATACGGTGGGTGAACAAGTTACTGTCGAGCAATTGATAGAAAAGAGAAAAATTATGAAGATATCCAAGGCAATGATTATGCATATAGGCATCACGTCCGTGTCAAGTAGACCGAAACAATTCTGCATCTACTACTATTACTCCACACATCGATCGACTCGTGGCTGCATCTAGAGTATTAAGTTCATGAAGAACAGTGTATCACATTAGGTAAGATGACATGATGTAGAGGGATAAACTCAAGCAACATGATGAAAACCCCATCTTTTTATCCTCGATGGCAACAATGCAATACGTGCCTCGCTACCCCTACTTTGTCACTGGGTGAGGACACCGCAAGATTGAACCCAAAACTAAGCACTTCTCCCATTGCAAGAATTACCAATCTAGTTGACCAAACCTAACCAATAACTCGAAGAGACTTGCTAAGATATGAAATCATGCATATAAGAATTCAGAGAAATTCAAATAATATTCATAGATAATCTGAACATAAACCCACAATTCACCGGACCTCGACAAACACACCGCAAAAGAGTATTACATTGGATAGATCTCCATAAAGATCATGAAGTACATGGTATTGAAGAACGAAGAGAGAGAAGAAGCAATCTAGCTACTAGCTATGGACCCCTAGGTCTGTGTGGACTCTCACGCATCATCGGAGAGGCAATGGAGTTGATGTAGATGCTCTCCGTGATCGAATCCCCGTCCGGCAGATTACCGAAAAAGTGTCCGAGATTGGATCTCACGGGAACAAAGCTCCCGACGGTGGAAAAGTATTTTTTGGTGTTGTTATGGTATTGGGGGAATATTTGGGAGTTTATAGGATGAATATTAGGGTTAGGAGGCCTGCAGGGGGCCCACAAGCCAGGGCGCCCCCCTAGGGCGCGCCCTGCAGGGTTGTCATCTCCTGGCAGGTCTCCTACCCCCTTCTCCAGGTCTGGCATGTTTCCTCTGGTCCAAGAAAATCATTCCGAAGGTTTTATTCCGTTTGGACTCCATTTAATATTCCTTATTTGCAATACTCAAAAACAAGGAAAAAACATAAACTGGCACTAGGCTCTAGATTAATAGGTTAGTCCCAAAAATAATATAATATAACATATTAATGCATATAAAATATCCAAAACAAATGATATAATATCATGGAACAATAAAAAATTATAGATACGTTGGAGACGTATCATCAGCCAACATGTGAGATTTAATAGCTCGACGTGGCTTGTAAGTGATTTCAAAAGATAAGAGCTATATGACCCATTTAGCTATGCGTCCCGTGGTGTCCTTGTTATGGATTATATCATTCACGGGTACATCAGATGCTACGCTGACCAAGCACTCTTGAAAGTAGTGTCAGATTGATGACCCACAAGTGTAGGGGATTTATCGTAGTCTTTTTGATAAGTAAGAGTGTCGAACCCAACAAGGAGCAGAAGGAAATGACAAGAGGTTTTCAGTAACTTATTCTCTACAAGCACTGAAATTATCGGTAACAGATAGTTTTGTGATCCACATTAAGAAGAACAACGACCGGGACAGCTGAGTGGCTGACAAGCGGGCCCTCCCATGCATGCAAAGTTAATTTGGGCGGTGGGAGGTAGGTAGTCGGCTGCTACGCGGGTCCGACACGGACGAGAGGCGGGTGCGTGTGCGTCCATTCGTTGTCCAAATGGATGCAAACCAGGACACGAAACAAACACTATTTACGCGGTCGTGCGTTGGATCGTGTCCTTTGTCCGTTTAAGCTAAAACGGAGCTGTTTGAGTTGGCCTAAGAGCAACTCCAATGCGCCGACCCAAATGATGGTACTTTTGTCCCCTTTTTGTCCATTTGGGTCAACCGCCCGCTCGACGTCTGCCCTGTTTAACATTTGGGTCGACAGTGCGCCCAACGCCCGCGACCCATATTTGCAGGCATGGCCGGCTTAGCGCCCTTTTTAATAAATATGCACACATTTTGCATTATTTGACAAGCAGAGATATAAAAGAATAGCATAGTTTCACAACCAAATAAAGCATAGTTTTCAATTAAATAAGTATAGTTTTACAAACCGAATAGAAATTAAATTGTCTCAAATGCATATAAAAAAGATACATCTATTGGTTGCCAACATGATCCCACATATGCTCAACCAAATCATTTTGCAGTTGCATGTGAGTTTCCCCATCACGCATTTCATAATGAAATTGGGTGAACTGTTCAAACGTTGCCGCTCCCTCCATGTTGAGGCACAACATTCTCACCCCGAAACTGAAACCCTTGATCGTAGATACGTTCCGGACGCTCATCTTCTACGATCATATTATGCATAATTGCACAAGATGTCATCACCTCCCACAGCTTCTTGGTGCTCTAGGTCCTAGCAGGGTACCGAACGATGCCCCATAAAGATTGGAAAACACCAAAGGCACGCTCGACGTCCTTTCTAGCATTCTCCTGATCTTGGGAAAATCTTTTCCTCTTCTCTCCGACACGGTGGGGGGTTGTCTTCACAATAGTGGTCCACTAAGGATAGACACCGCCACCTAGGTAGTATACTTTGTCGTAGTTGTGGCCGTTTATGGTAACATTCGCCGGTGGGCTGTTGCCGTCTGTTGAAGCACATTGGTATCATTATGTGATCCGTCCATGCCGAAGAAAGAGTGCTAGATCGAGAGATCTTGTGAGGCCATGACCTCAAGTATGACAGTGCAATCCCTGACATGGCCCTTATACTGCCCTTGCCAAACAGTACGGCAGTTCTTCCACTCCCAGTGGATGCAGTCTATGCTGCCAAGCATCCTTGGGAAGCCGTTGCTGGCATTCATCGCCAACAAGCGGGTTGTATATTGAGGAGTCGGCTCTCTCAAGTACTCAGGGACAAACACAACAATCCCAGCCTTGCAGAACCTGTACATGGACTCTAAGCATGTAGACTCGCTCATACAGACGTATTCATCAGTGAGATCACCGGGCATCTCCATATGCAAGCATCTGGATGGCTGCAGTGCATTTCTGATAAGATGGGGAGCCAATCTTTTCAAGGGCGTTCTCTTTGCACTCGAAATTGTTATCGTATCCGACCACCCTCTCTCTAATACGGTTGAAAACATGCCTAGCCATACAGAAACGCCGCGTGAAATTTATGATGTTTGAACGACGGGTTGGTTGTGTCAAAGTAGTCATTCCAAAGAAGAAAATGACCGCTCTCTCGGTTAAGATTCAACGCTGGAAGGCGTCCCGAGATCGAGCCACGGAACAACGACCGCTGACTATTAAGGTGATGATGGACCAACACGGCAACCAAGATCTCCTTCTCCTCATCGGACGAGGAATCGTCGGAGTCGCAAAGGAAATTCTGGACAAAGAACTCGTCGGCGGAGTTCATTTTATACCTTGGCAAACTGTCGAACAACTTGCACGCGTCGTCGAAGGAGCTGACTGGCGAAGAGACGCGCGCCTCCCTTGGACCAGGTGGCTGGCCTGGAGAAGTCCAGGCGGCGAGACGGTGGCGGCGGCGAGGTGGCGACGTTGGGGGAGGTGTGTCGACACCGGCAAATGGGCGACGACGATGACGCGACGGAGACGGGCAAGGGTTTGCTATCGATATGGAATGGGAGAGGATGACCAATGTGCCACCGACTAACGGGCCAGGGGAAGGAGTAGGTGTTGGATTGCTCTCGTGTCCACACCAACTTTTCTGTCCGTCGCGACCCAAACGGACGCACGCGGACGAAATGGGTCGACGCGTTGGAGTTTCTCTAAATACTAGCAAATAAGTTTACAAACAAAATCTTATCTTTTATAGTTTTGCTAGTATTGCACATCTCAATTTTATGTCATTGATTTTACACTAAAATTCATGCAAGCATTCTCTTTTATCTTTCATATTTTTTCTTTATACTTGGATTGAGAGGACATCTAAATGTGCCTTGGACAGACAATTTTTAACGCCGTCACACCGATACGAGCAGATGAGTCGTAGACCAACCTACTAAAATATCCATGCCTATACTGTAACGCACGCGCAATTATCCAGCATGATTTAAAAATCGTACACACTGCATTTTATATCCTTGGGTAATTTTCCTGCCAAGAAAGTGCAAGAGCTTTCCATCCATCCATCCATCCATGACATGAGGCCGGATGTTGATTGGACGCCTTGCGATACTCCTCCCCTGCTAGTCTGCTACCCTATACCCTAGGGCTCAACCGCAGCGTCACCCTCTCTTCTAGCCTTTCATCACGGTCCAAAAAGCCAGACAGCGGTACACGTCAAATAAAGAATTTTTCACTTGCTCTCGCCCTTCTCGAAGAAAACTTCCTGCTACATCTACGGCGCGCATTTTCTCCGGGCCGAGATCTCGGGGACCGTGCGGTAGTCACGCTCGACACGACGCAAAACGATAGCTTCTCCCCCCTCGTCTCGCAGTCCTGTCTCGTCATGGCAGCTGTGATGGAGTAGTACAAGAAATTCGTTGACCCGTGGAAGCTTGAGGTCTGGACCCTGCCAGTATGGCGTATTGGAAGCAAGGGCTCCGCTAGCGGTCGCCCGTGGTGCCGTTGGCAATTCCGCGTAACAGAGAGGTCATAGAAGAGCGGCACCACCTCGCCGTTAAAGAGAAGCAAACAGAAAAGGCTATCGGCCTTTCTCTCTTCCCCCCTTCTCCTCTCCCCCGCCGCAAGTGCACTGTGCACTGCAGGGCTGCGACACCGCCCTCCGCCGTGGAGCCAAACCACGGAAACGCCACCGGCACCGAGGCAGGCAGAGCAGGGCAGGACCCCTACGGCCCAGTGCCCCACACCACACCCATGGCCACGGCCACGGACACCATCACAGCGACCGCTGCGACGCAGCATTTCTTTAACCCCTCAACCTGAGCCTTTTCTTGCCCATCCTGCCACGGAGCACGTGACCACGCTGCCCGTTGCTCACGGCCACCATGTCTCACTCTCTCTCCTGCAGCTGCGCTCTGCGGAGCTAAAGCTAATTGTACTCGCAGAGTACCAGAGGACCTCACTCGCGTCGAGACCTGCCTGTTTTCTCTTTCTTTCCTTCTTTCTTGCCGTGCGGGTGCGGTCACCGCCGCCGCCGCCGCCGCCGCTGTCCGTGCCGCGTCCGTGATCTCGTACCCAGCCGTGCATACGCCGAGGCTTCGACCAGGCCCCTATGGTGAGAAGCCATTATCCCTTTCTTTCCCTGCCACCCCTGCTCCCGACGACCGTCTCCCTGTTCCTGGCCGCTCCAGCTCTTGTGAGTGCCTTCATTTTGTTCTTCCATCTCGTTCTGGATCTTGCGGTTCTTGCAATGCGGTTGATAGCCAATGAGGTAATGAAGCGGAGCATCTCTTTTTGGCTCAGTTCTGCCTCGTTACATCTTGTTTTTTTTTTTCCTTTTTACATCTCGTGTGTTTACGACAGGAGGACTATGTGCTCTGTGATATTTACCGGGTGTTAGTTGGATTTTATTTATTTATAGAAATGGAGGTGTTTGCTGGATGGGGAATGGGTCCGAGATTTGGCCCATTTTTGTAGTCCCAGATGGCTGCTTCCATTGCTCTGGATTTGAGTTTGATGACTGCTGCTTGTACATACCGATACGGTTGGGTGCCGGCGAGGTCGGCCAGGATTTGACCCTTTTTGGCTTCTGTTTTCTCCACATTCTTTCTTTTCAGTGGTCATGTTTGTTAGAAAAGCAGAGGATGTGTGGATTATTCATGTACTGCTTTTTTTTTACTTTATGTTCTTTCAGTGAATAGAAGAAGTGACGGCCGATTCTTCGGTCCATTTCATTTCGCTTGGTAGTATTCCGGAATGGAGCATTTTCGGGTTGCCACCTTCTTTCCTTCAATCTGCATAGAAATGCTCATAATAAGATAGTCTTCAACCCTATTCTCTTTCGTGCATCTGTCTCAACTTGGGGCCCGGGTTTAGCTTTGCAATCTTCTTCTGCTTGTGTATATAAATGCTCCAGGGTTACTATTACAATCATCCTATCTTGGGGTCCCGGATTTGACTGTTGTAGGGCCTCAATTTATCTTTGGAAATGTCAATGTCCATTTATTACTTTTCGAAGATGTGTTTGCAAGATTCAGGCATCTCATTGTTTCCTTTGCATGGAGAAATCAAAATAAACTTTATAATCTCAGCGTTTTTACTGTTCTTGTTTCTGAATTACTTCAGGTTCCTGCGATGCCGTTATAATGGAAGCAGTCATATTCAAGGAAACAGACAGAACTGAACTATAATCAGGCATTGCTGCTGTGTAAGACATAGTACTCATAATGGCGGACTTGAGGCGCCACTCCGTCTCGGTAGATGTTCCACTGTCAAGAACCTTGGTGCAGCTCAAGCGAGTGAGGTCGCTGCGGGATCCAGCAACAAACTCTATGAGCAAGTATGCATCTCCTTCTGACAGTATGATCTGGGAGACTGCTTCTAGCAATGGAGCCATGATGGAAGGAAGCAGGTCAGCACACCATCATTTGATTGAAGAGGATGTGGATTTGGAAGCCCAAGCTACCATGGGGTCAGAGCGAAGCTTCCGGGCACCAAATGCAAGAACTGCATCTTACAGGAAATCCTCTGTTGTCAGGATCAGAGGCTTAAACCCACCAAGAAACAAGCAAGTTCATCGTGTCCGCGGAGATGGTCACAGGAAGTCGGTGGATTCTAACCACTCTAATCATAGCTCTCTTAGGCAGCTGGCAAACAATATAGTAACCAACGTAGTGGAGGAGAAGGAAGAGGAGGAGGTGAATTCCTATGAACGGGCGTTGCCGGAGAAGAGCGAGGAAGAAGTGAAAAGGCGTTCCAAATTCAAGGGCAAGTCTTCTGCTGCAATGAGCCACGCCGGCAGCCCTTGTATGTCTGCCAGTGAAGCGCGCTCAGTTGGGTCGAGAAGAAGCACATTAGGGCATGGAACTGAGGACACACGAGTGAGGTCGAATGATGTTGTAGGATCAAATTTCAGCGGATGCGGTATAAGCTACTGCTGGTCAGGAGCATCAAAGTACCGCGATCTTTACTCCGATAGTGATGGTCCAGAGCAACCTCTCTTATCCCCAGAGGGGACTGAGGTGCCATTCCAAGAAAATGTACCATACACTGAGACACCAAGGTGTTTAAGCCAGAAATTTCGCCCTCGATCGTTCAGTGAACTGATTGGCCTCAATGTGGTTGCTCAGTCCCTCTTGTATTCCTCTTGCAAAGGAAAGATTGCTCCAATGTACTTGTTCCATGGCCCCAGGGGTACAGGAAAGACGTCTACGGCACGCATTTTTGCCGCTGCTCTAAATTGCCTCTCTCTGGAAGAGCAAAGGCCGTGTGGGTTCTGTAAAGAGTGTGTCATTCTCTTCTCTGGGAGGAGCAGAGATGTAAAAGAAATTGATGCATCAAAAATGGATCGCTTGGGTCGCGTAAAGGCACTTCTCAAGAGTGCATCTCTTGTCCCATACTCGTCACGCTTCAAGGTTTTCATAGTTGATGAATGCCATCTGTTGCTAGAAGATGCCTGGTCAGCAATAGTGAAGAGTCTTGATGAGCCATACCGGCATACTGTCTACATTATGATTACTTCTGATCTAGATAGCTTGCCTCGCACTTCCGTCACATATTGCCAGAAGTTCCATTTTCCAAAGATAAAGGTTGCAGATATTGTCCACAGGTTGGAGAGAATCTGCATAGATGAAGGGCTAGAATTTGACCATGATGCATTGCATTTCATTGCTGCAAAGTCTAATGGTTCTCTTAGAGACGCTGAAATAATGCTGGATCAACTTAGTTTGCTTGGGAAGAGGGTCACAATTTCTCTTGTGCATGAACTTGTGAGTAGTACTACCTACAGTAATTACTATTGCCAGTTACACAGTATAATAATGTTTCTACATTTGTTATTTGCAGGTAGGATTGGTGTCTGATGATGAGTTGATTGAATTGCTTGATCTAGCACTGTCGTCGGACACAACTAATACGGTTAGACGAGCTCGGGAACTTATGGCGTCATCAGTTGATCCTCTGCAGCTGGTCTCTCAGCTGGCAAACCTTATTATGGACATTCTCTCAGGACGATGTCAATCTGCAGTCACTGAAGTCAGCAAAAGTTTCTTGGGAAGATATGCGTGTATGTATTCTTTCCTTGAATGTTTCTTTTCTAACATATTATCATTAACGACTGTAGGCTCAGTGCATCAATGATAATATGAAATGATTTGTGTTCTCATTTTTTCTATCATCTACGTATATTGTCAAATCAGTAATGGTATGGCATGTTGTGATAACCAATGCATTTTGAATATGAAATTTGCTATCCACACACCCTTCTGTCCCACCAAGTTTATTTACCCTTACTATTTTCCAATGATCTTGCAGTGGCAGATGTTGGTATAGAGAAACTAAGACATGCACTGAAAATACTGTCAGAAGCTGAAAAACAGTTGAGGACATCAAGAAACAAGGCCACTTGGGTTACTGTTGCACTTTTGCAGTTTGGCAGCGCTGAATCTGACATAGTAGCAGAAACAAATGACATGCATGCACGTTCAGCAACAGGATATACAGGTAAGCACACTCAAAACATATTATGTGTACTGGTCCCTGTACAGAATGGCAGTATAATATTTCTGATGTTATGTGCAGATGATTGGGTATCCAAGGTAAACTCAAGCTCCAATTTCTGCGATGCGTGTAACAGCAACAAGTCCAACTGTTCTGAGAGACACTGTAGACGGCTGAAGCTTGAAAACATCTGGAGGAGAGCCATTGGGAAGTGTCAATCAAGGTCAGCCAAAAGTTTTCTCAAGAAAGAAGGGATCCTATCATCAGTCCATGTTACCGAAGGTAATTCATGCGTGCCATGTTTTTCTTTATTTTAGCCTTCCCATAGGTGTGTGCTGATTATGACACATTAAACGTGAAAACATTCTCAGAGGTGGCTATAGCTGAAGTTGGATTTAGTCACCCGGATCATCTATCAAGGGCAGAGAAAATGCAGAGCCTGATACAAGGAGTACTACAGCATGTTCTCGGGTTCAATGTGGAAATCAGATTCAAACTTGTCCCGTGTGCAGCAAGGAAAGATGCAAGGTCAAAGAGGCACTCATTCAGCCTGCTCGGCTGCTCGGGGCGAAAGCAAGAGCTATCAGATTCAACAGTGACAGATGAAGATGAACCTGTGAGGCATGGAGCAAGAGAAACACCTCTCAAAGGCTACTCCTCTAGCCAGCAGCCATCGCCATTCATCGTGCAACGAGTTGATTCTAAGCCAACAGTTCATGGCTCCGAGGACGATGCCCGGAGCACCTTGACATCAAACAGATCCATGACCGATGACCTGACAAGGACATGTAGGTCGGAGACTAACTACTCCAAGGGCGCAAGTGAGCAGGGTCGTTTCGATAGCATCCAGGAGCCCGACCTTCAGCCGAATTGCTTCTCACGAACATTGAAGCTTCAAAAGAGGTTCTTCTCGTCGGATGCAGCACACACAATCTGTTTCAGGATCCAGCCACACAACAAAATGGGTTTCCTACCTAAGAAAGAATTCGATACATATTTCTGCACATATGGGCCCTATGAGCAGTGTCCAAGATCAAATTCACGAGCTACTTACGGTTCAAGAGATGAAGACTTGTAAGTTATCTAAAAGTCCTTGATATTTCTTAAAAGTGTTTTGACTTCATTAATACATATTCGACGGTAAATGTGTATTCAGAGAACTGATTTTACAGTGCAGCACCATACTCGTTTTTGTTTTAACCCTGAAGCACCATGCTCATTGTTTCTCCTGCAGGTCCATCAAGACTTCTTCTGGGTTTGGTTCGAACCTACTCTGCTGGAGGGGCCCTAAACAGTCGATCTAACAGGTACATTGCCATGCAATTACGGGCCTTACTTCTCTGTTACTAGTGGCCATGTGGTTTCTTGGACTTGTACATATAGTCTTCTTGTACAATATGAAAAAGGAGCCCTTTCTGTCCTGGTAAAAAATAAACTGAATTCCCATGTTCTAAAAAACAAAAAAGTTACGAACCAAACTTGTTTTCTTTCATAGGACGCACAACTGATCGGTTTTACATGAAAATTTGCAAGCACATAAAGGGCTCAAACAATTGGCGTGTGTAGTTTTTTAAAATGCATCGGCAAAATAGTTTGATATGTTCTTTTTTTGTTCTACTACATCCAGTTTTTTTTATGATGTTGCCTTTGGAATGCAGAAATGGATGATCAAACAAGATGAACCACAATCACATAAATTCTGCAAATTCAAAATTTTGCCCCAAGCTGGAGAGTTGACACCCTTTGGCAGCAATTTTTTTAGGGAAGTCTGCGGACAGGATTCAGTCTAAATGCATTTGCACTGAGCGAGTTCTTGTTATTTGTAAAACAAAGGATGAAACCTGTTGTCTGTAGGCTGCATTTAGTCAGATTTTGTAGCTAAGCAGATTTGACAAGAGACCTGGGGAGGCTGTTTCTACTTCTTGTATGAAAGAACTAAATAATGCTAGTGATGATTTGTACAGCATGCCGATGATACATCCAAGTTTTCTAAATATGAACACCAAGCGGAAAATGAAGCAAGCGCGCCAAACAAGGCATTCTATACCTGACATGTCTTGCGAATTGCTTTTGTCAAATTCAGTTGTTTCCTTGGATATTCCTACTACACTTCATCTATTTATTATATATTTTTACTCACGCCACTTGTCAAGGTTACCATTTGAAGAATGAACGGTTACCATTTGAAGAGGAAGCAATTCAGATTTAGGTTCACCCAGCGTGTCTCGCTCCTGGCAAATCTCTCACCCATCCGCGGTCGAAGCCCAAGTCTTTGGTTCAACTTTCCGGAAGCCGGAGCCACCACGACCTGGTGCCGTAGCATGCCTTGGAGGTGCAGCCCAACCTGGATGGGTGAGAGAGTTGCATCAGGCGGACGGCTCTCAACCTGGATGTGCCGCCCCAACGGCTGGGGGGGTGATTTTTTGTCTAAAAAAAACCACTAGCCGAGTGCTATTGTTAAAAAAGACCACATGTGGTATGGAATGCCAGAAAAGAATCCCACATTTTATGACGGCAGGCGCGCTACGTGACGCGTGACACCTGTCGCCACGGGTCGAGGCGGCTGGGCCCTGCCGCCACCAGGCGAGGGGCCGGCTGCGCAGGTGGGACCTGCCGCCACTGCTCGAGGCGGCAGGCTGCACACCGCGTATCGAGCGAGCAAGCGCCACGACTGGCTAAGTGCGTGTTGTAGCCCCATGCATCCCATGCCCCATACATCCATGCATCCTGTCCCATGACGGGCCATGCTCATCATCCTGGTCGGCCGTCTCGAGCGTTGGCGACAGGTCCTACCTGCGCGGCCGGCCGCCTCGCCTGGTGGCGGCAGGGCCCAGCCGTCTTGACCCGTGGCGGCAGGTGCCACACGTCACCTGGCGCGCCTGCCGTCATAAGATGTGGGCGTCTTTTCTGGCATTCCATACCACATGTTGTCTTTTTTGACAATAGCACTCAGCTAGTGGTCTTTTTAGACAAAAAATCCAAGGGGGGGGGGGGTAAGAGCATCTCCAACAACAGACGATGTTAAATTGGCAGCTGCCGGAATAACCTTTTTTCAGGTATTTGGATCCAAAAAATCGTCCTCACGGCAGCTGCGCCACAGCACCTCCTATTGTGGTTCTCGCCGCCGCCACCAAGTCGAAACCTTCCTCTGTCTGCTGGCAAGTTTTTGCACACCCCCCACCCACCCCACCCCACCCCAACGAGTCGGCGTGGTTGTTGGAGGGATGTGTCAGGCGGAGAAGACGAGGACGCAGTCGATGTAGCGGACAAAGAGGAGGACGTAGTCGATGTAACGACGAAGATGAACATTGGCAAGCAGTCGCTTCATAGACTGCTCCCTAGAAACCTAATCTCCCTTCTTCCGATGCAAGATCGCAAAGGACGGGGTCCTGGAGGCTTGCTCTCCCATACAGTTACGCATGCGGTGGACGGGATGAGATTGTCGGAGCAACAACAACAAGTAGAACGACGGTGGGTTGTGCATAAGGAGGTAGAGTGGATGTGATCTAATCTATGGTTGCCTCCCCTTAAAAAAACCTATGATTGCCGACGCTTTCAATGTATTGGTGGTCGTGGTAAGAAGACATGTGTTGGACCCGAGTCGACAACAACCACGATTCATAGTGCGACTGATAATCACTAATAGTTAGTTACGAATTAATTATTCATTTCTGACCGACAAAAAATAAACGCACGCATGACATAGGTCTGAGCTTTGTTGGTAAAGGAGGAGAGCGCGGGAACCACTCTTCTTGTCATGCTTCAATAGCATCCGAAAAAGAATACCTTTTAAGGAGGTCCAAAACTGAAGTCTGCTTGGAGCCGAGGAACCACTCTTCTTGTCATGCTTCAACAACATCCAAAAGAAAATACCTTATAAGGAGGTGCACCAACATGTCAAGGGGTCTGGTTGGAGCGTCTCCTCGGCAGTTTTCTGAACCAGAGATCCAGGCAAAGTGGTGTTGAACATAGACAACATATCTGCTACTTCTTTGAGCAAGAATCGGGTGCATCATCACCGGAGCAAACCTACTTATACAAGGTATCATTACATCAGAGACTGCAACGATGGAGCGGCGTTCCCTGTGACACATCGACGTCGTGGAGTCTCGGCGGCGAGGCGCAGCAAAGTCTCGACGACGGATGCGTGATGATGAGCGCGCGTAGGGAGGAGGCGCTGTCTGGCGCCGTGGGGGCATCGACGGCAGGCCTTGCAAGGTCGATGCGTCAGTAACTATTCTGAAGATGAATTGATGGAAAACAGCGGCGACGACATATGAGGGTGCGTTGGACCGGTTTGTGCCCCTGACCCGGTATGTGGCTTGGTCGGGGCCTCTGGCTTTAGATGTTAGGCTAGGTGAAAGGTCTGGGTATGTGGCTCACATTTTCTGCCTCCCTTCATCATTGGATAGGAGTAGCGACAGATATTGCCAAGAGGGCGGCTTCAGATATATTGATGTATTGCTTTGTAAGATCTTTATGAATAATTAATAAAATGGTTGCATGCATCTTCCAGATGCAGAGGCCGGGGGTCATCCTCCTTTTCTAAAAAAAGAGACTGCACTGAAGAAGGGAATATTTAAGTAAAAAAGGGAATTTTTAAGTTGAATATGTGAGCAGATTACCGAGGAGGTGCTCCAACCAGACCCCTTGACATGTTGGTGTACCATGAGAATACCTTCCACATTTGTCATTCTTTGTCATCATTTTTTTAAATATGCACGAATGTGCATATCATATTTTATAAAAAAGGGTGAAGAACCTCTTTACAAAGTTTACGTCATTACAAGGTTTAGAAGAGTCTCACACCATTCACGCTACACTGTAATAAAAGCAACTACTCGCCACTAGCTCGTCTATATAATCCGCTATAAAGGAACTTTAGGTCATCCTTGAGTAGTCCCGCCGACTTTCACGCGCGACCTTCACGATCAATGTTGCACAATGTTGTTTGAAGTGATGGTGTTTTGCCGTAAAAAAACAATTGCATTGTGATGCTTTCACAGTTTCCATAAACATAAAGTGATGACCCCCTTGAGGTCTTTCGGTGTGCAATGGATCACCACCCGTGTGGAGCACCATTCCACCAAGTCGTCCTCCGTCATTGGCGCCTGTCTGGGATTGTCACCAAATTTCTTTTTGATTTTTGAATTGTTTCAGACTTTACTGTTCATGGTGGTATCATAAGGGCTAAAATTTGAATGGACACTTTCCAACATTTTTTTCATGAATGCAAATGACATTGATATATAGGTGATGTTTTTTTTGAAAATTTTGGTAGCTAATTTACATTTTTCTGATTTAGTATGAATTTTTTTATGAAAATTTTAAAGTGAGGGTCAAGCAGCTAAAGAGCAAAAACATAAAATGAGCGAAATGACTTGGACAGAAGTGATGGCTTTTGAAAATTAGGGGTAAAATAGCCGAACGGAACACAACTAGAGACATAAAACTAATTATCCTTTTTTTCAAGTGCCGGTTCATGCTCAGTCTTTGGGATATGAACAAGGAATGGCTCCAACTCCATAGTGACACCTCCACTTGGCATTTGAAGCACTCCATCAAGGATTGGTGGTTTAACATGTCTCATCCTAGCATCTCCATTAAAAAGGGAAAATCTAACGAGAAGCGCCGCACTAGAACTCTCCCATGCGGCGGCTCGCACAACCCATACACATGCAAGAATCTTCTATCTCATGCTTACATCATCGCATTAAATGTTTTTTAAAATTTTTAAAATGATTTATCTCACAGATTAATATTTTGATTGGAGATTCGTTTTCACCATTAGGTTCGTCTCGACGAGACATTCAAAATAAGATCCTAAGCTGACATGTTTCGTTGAATTTTTTTCATCGTTCCTAGTTGCCACATTTATATCATCATATTTGTGATCTTATGGGTGTACAGTTGTCACAAAAATTATACATAATTACCGGAACAATAATTTTATACTTTTTAAGCATTGCAATGTTATGTGAAGCTAAAAACTGGGTATTAAAGCACTAACAATAAATAAGTAAATACATGAACCAACACAAATACAATGAATCAAGTTTTTTAATAGGGTATGCCCACATTCATAAACCTGATAACCAAGTTGATTTAATGTGAGAACTATGTGATAAATAATGTGACAAGTAAGTGATAGTAATTTGGCAAGTACTGATAAAAACAAAATTTATCGAAACATGTCGAGATGGGATCTAGTTTTAAAGATCTCGTCGTAAAAAAGTCACTCATGAAAGCGGATCATTAATTGAGATTACGGGAAATAAATCTTTTTTAAGATACAAAATCAAAAGAATATTTAATGATGTCATACATGTGTAATGTTGCATGCATGCAAAAAAATTGATGAAGGCAGCCGCGGCACCAAAAGACTGATATGCCGCGCCGCTTCCTAATGAAGTCCTTAAAAAATTTATGGCCTCACTCAGCATGCTAACCTCCTGCACATTAGAAATGAGAGGAGAGGAATACTCCCGCCTTCCACCCCAAGAATGCCCCTCCGACAGTTTTGCTATCTCACATCAAGAATGAAGCATTGCTTTGGATGGCCATGGGTGCGAAAAAAACAAGGACTATTTTGAGACAATGTATCGAACTCTTTTCACTTCCTTAGAGCATCTCTAGCAGACCCCGTATAAAACCAAGCCGCAAAAGCCATTTACAGTTCATGAAAACACAATTTTATGGGCCGGCGTGGGCGGCGGCCGAGCAGACCCCGCAAAATGGACCCGTATAAAAGGATATTCGCAGGGTTCGCTAGGCCATCACCCATGCCGGCCCGCAAAATCTGTTATTTTCATTATATTTTCAGGCATGAAAACACATTTCTTTATTTTCTTCAAAGGCATTGGATACATCATAATTCACCGAATCTTTGCTAAAACAGCAAGACCAAAGAAAACAAGAATCATAATTAGGCATTTTATAAGATATCCAACTTCCATCACTGTCCCCACTAGTTGGATCTGTTGGGGAACGTTGCATGGGAAACAAAAAATTTCCTACGCACACGAAGACATATCATGGTGATGTCCATCTACGAGTGGATATTTGGATCTACGTACCCTTGTAGATCGCACATCAGGAAGCATTAAGAAACGCGGTTGATGTAGTGGAACGTCTTCACGTCCCTCGAACTGTCCCACGATCCGTCCCATGATCCGTTCCGATCTAGCTCCGAAAGGACGACACCTTCGCGTTTAGCACACGTACAGCTCGATGATGATCTCGGTCTTCTTGATCGAGCAAGCAAGACGGAGAAGTAGATGAGTTCTCCGGCAGCGTGATGGTGCTCCGGTGGTGGTGATGATCTACCCCTGCAGGGCTCCGCCCGAGCTCCGCAGAAATCTGATCTAGAGGTGAAACTGTGTGGTATAGGCTAGAGTTGCACGTGGCAAAGTTGTGTCTCAAAAAGCCCTAAACCACCACTATATATAGGAGGGAGGGGGAGGGGCTAGCCTTGAGGCACAAGGCCTCAAGGGTGCGCCGGCCGCCAGGGAGGAGGAGGACTCCTCCTCCAATTCGGTTTGGGAAGGAGGAGTCCTCCTCTTCCTTCCCACCTCCCTCTTTCCTTTTCTTTTTCTTTTCCTTTTGGTATTTTCTTATGTGGCGCCATGGACTCCTTGGGCTGACTCCACCAGCCCACTAAGGACTTGTGGTGCCACCCTAGAGCCTTGGGCTCACTCCCGGGTGGGTGGGCCCCTCCCGATGAACACCCGGAACCCATTCGTCACTCTCGGTACATTGCCGGAATTGCCCGAAACTTTCTGGTAACCAAATGAAACCATCCTATATCAATCTTCGTTTCTGGACCATTTCGGAAACCCTCTTGACGTCCGTGATCTCATCCGGGACTCCGAACAACATTCGGTAACCACACATATAACTCAACTATATTAAAACATCATCGAACCTTAACCGTGCAGACCCTGTGGGTTCGAGAACTATGTAGACATGCCCCGAGGCACTCCTCGGTCAATATCCAATAGCGGGACCTGGATGCCCATATTGGATCCTACATATTCCCCGAAGATCTTATCGGTTTAACCTCAGTGTCAAGGATTCATATAATCCCGTATGTCATTCCCTTTGTCCTTCGGTATGTTACTTGCCCGAGATTCGATCGTCGGTATCCGCAAACCTATTTCAATCTCGCTACCGGCAAGTCTCTTTACTCGTTCCATAATACAAGATCCCGTGACTTACACTTAGTCACATTGCTTGCAAGGCTTGTGTGTGATGTTGTATTACCGAGTGGGCCCCAAGATACCTCTCCGTCACACGGAGTGACAAATCCCAGTCTTGGTCCATACTAACTCAACGGACACCTTCGGAGAAACCTGTAGAACACCTTTATAGTCACCCAGTTACGTTGCGACGTTTGATGCACACAAGGTATTCCTCCGGTGCCAGTGAGTTATATGATCTCATGGTCATGGGAACAAATACTTGACACGCAGAAAACAATAGCAATAAAACGACATGATCAATATGCTACGTTCATAGTTTGGGTCTAGTCCATCACATGATTCTCCTAATGATGTGATCAAGTTATCAAGTGACAACACTTGCAAATAGTCAGAAAACCTTGACTATCATTGCTCTACTGGCTAGCCACACATGTATCTATGTTTTCATTCAATACAATTATAGCATGGATAATAAACGATTATCTTTAAACAGGAAATATAATAATAACTATTTTTCATTGCCTCTAGGGCATATTTCCAACAGTCTCCCACTTGCACTAGAGTCAATAATCTAGTCCTCACATCGCCATGCGATTTACATTGTAATAAGTCTAACACCCATACAGTTCTGGTGTTGCTCATGTTTTGCCCGTGGAAGAGGTTTAGTGAGCGGGTCTGCTACATTTAGATCCGTGTGCACTTTGCAAATATTCACGTCCTCTCCTTCGACGTAGTCGCGGATGAGGTTGAAGCATCGTTTGATGTGTCTGGTCTTCTTGTGAAACCTTGGTTCCTTTGCTAGAGCAATGGCACCAGTGTTGTCACAGAACAAAGTTATTGGATTTAGTGCGCTTGGCACAACTCCAAGATCCGTCATGAACTGCTTCATCCAGACACCCTCCTTTGCTGCCTCCGAGGCAGCCATGTACTCCGCTTCACATGTAGAATCTGCTACGACGCTTTGCTTGGAACTCCACCAGCTTACCGCACCCCCATTAAGAATAAATATGTATCCGGTTTGCAACTTAGAGTCATTCAGATCGGTGTCAAAGCTTGCGTCGACGTAACCTTTTACGACGAGCTCTTTGTCACCTTCATAAACGTGAAACATTTCCTTAGTCCTTTTCAGGTACTTCAGAATATTCTTGACCGCCGTCCAGTGATCCACTCCTGGATTACTCTGAAACCTGCCTGCCATACTTATGGCCAAGCTAACGTCTGGTCTAGTGCACAACATTGCATACATGATAGAACCTATGGCTGAAGCATAGGGGACGGGACTCATTTGTTCTCTATCTTCCGAAGTTGCCGGGCACTGAGTCTTACTCAATTTATACCTTGTAACACTGACAAGAACCCTTTCTTGGACTGATCCATTTTGAACTTCTTCAAAACTTTATCAAGGTATGTGCTTTGTGAAAGTCCTATCAGGCGTCTCGATCTATCCCTATAGATCTTAATGCCTAGAATGTAAGCAGCTTCTCCTAGGTCCTTCATAGAGAAACTTTTATTCAAGCAATCCTTTATGCTCTCCAAGAACTCCATGTTGTTTCCAATCAGCAATATGTCATCCACATATAATATTAGAAATGCCACAGAGCTCCCACTCACTTTCTTGTAAATACAAGATTCTCCAACCACTTGTATAAACCCAAATGCTTTGATCACCTCATCAAAGCATTTATTCCAACTCTGAGATGCTTGCACCAGTCCATAAATGGATCGCTGGAGCCTGCACACTTTGTTAGCATTCTTTGGATCGAAAAAACCTTCGGGTTGCATTATATATAACTCTTCCTTAAGAAAACCATTAAGGAACGCCATTTTGACATCCATCTGCTAGATTTCATAATCGAAAAATGCAGCTATTGCTAACATGATTCGGACGCACTTAAGCATCGCTACCGGTGAGAACGTCTCATCGTAGTCGACTCCTTGAACTTGTGAAAAACCCTTTGCCACAAGTCGAGCTTTATAAACGGTTACATTGCCGTCTGCGTCCGTCTTCTTCTTAAAGATCCATTTGTTCTGAATAGCCTTGCGGCCTTCAGGTAGTACTTCCAAAGTCCACACTTTGTTCTCGTACATGGATCCTATCTCGGACTTCATGGCCTCCAGCCATTTGTTGGAATCCGGGCCCACCATTGCTTCTTCATAATTCGCAGGTTCATTGTTGTCTAACAACATAATTGATAAGACAAGATTACCATACCACTCAGGAGCAGTACGTGATCTTGTCGACCTGCGAGGTCCGATAGGAACTTGATCTGAAGTTTCATGATCATCATCATCAACTTCCTCCTCAACCAGCGCCGCAACGATAGGGGTTTCCCCTTGCCCTGCGCCACCATCCAGAGGGATTAGAGGTTCGACAACCTCATCAAGTTCTATCTTCCTCCCACTCAATTCTTTCGAGAGAAACTCCTTCTCAAGAAAAGCTCCGTTTTTAGCAACAAACACTTTGCCCTCGGATTTGAGATAGAAGGTATACCCAACTGTCTCTTTTGGGTAACCTATGAAGACGAACTTTTCCGCTTAGGGTTCCATCTTTTCAGGCTGAAGCTTTTTGACATAAGCATCACACCCCCAAACTTTAAGAAACGACAACTTTTCTCTTTTTCCTTACCACAGTTCGTATGGTGTCGTATCAATGGATTTTGATGGTGCCCTATTTAAAGTGAATGAAGCTGTCTCTAATGCATAACCCCAAAATGATACAGCAAATCAGTAAGAGACATCATAGATCGCACCATCTCTAACAAATACGATTACGACGTTCGGACACACTATTACGCTGTGGTGTTCCAGGCGGTGTCAACTGTGAAACAATTCCACATTGTCTTAAGTGAGCACCAAACTTGAAACTCAGATATTCACCCCCACGATCAGACTATAGGAACTTGATCTTCTTGTTACGATGATTTTCAACTTCACTCTGAAATTGCTTGAACTTCTCAAACTTTCGTACTTGTGCTTCATCAAGTAGATATATCCATACCTACTCAAATCGTCAATGAAGGTGAGAAAATAACGATATCCGCCACACGCCTCCACACTCATCGGACCGCACACACCGGTATGTATGATTTCCAACAAGTCACTTGCACGCTCCATTGTTCCGGAGAACGGAGTCTTAGTCATCTTGCCCATGAGGCATGGTTCACACGTGTTAAGTGAATCAAAGTCAAGTTACTCCAAAAGTCCATTGGAATGGAGTTTCTTCATGCGCTTTACACCAATATGACCTAAGCGACAGTGCCACAAAAACATGGCGCTATCATTGTGAACTCTAAATATTTTGGTCTCAATGTTATGTATATGTGTATCATCGCTATCAAGATTCAATATGAACAATCCTCTCACATTGGGTGCATGACCATAAAAGATATTACTCATAGAAATAGAACAACCATTATTCTCTGACTTAAATGAGTAATTGTCTCGCAATAAACAAGATCCAGATATAATGTTCATGCTTAACGCATGCACTAAATAACAATTATTTAAGTTCATAACTAATCCTGATGGTAACTGAAGTGAAACTATGCCGACGGCGATTGCATCAACCTTGGAATCATTTCCCATGCGCTTCGTCACTTCATCTTTTGCCAGCCTTCGTTTATTCTGTAGTTCTTGTTTCGAGTTGCAAGTACGAGCAACAGAACCGGTATCGAATACCCAGGCACTACTACAAGAGTTGGTTAAGTACACTTCAATAACATGTATATCGAATATACCTGATTTTTCCTTGGCCGCCTTCTTATCAGCCAGATACTTGGGGCAGTTGCGCTTCCAGTGACCCAGTCCCTTGCAATAATAACACTCTCTTTCAGGCTTAGGTCCAGCCTTGGGTTTCTTCATCGGATTGGCAACATGTTTGCCGCTCTTCTTGGAGTTACCCTTCTTGCCTTTGCCGTTTCTCTTGAAACTAGTGGTCTTATTGACCATCAACACTTGATGCTCTTTCCGGAGTTCTGAGTCTGCGACTTTCAGCATTGCAAATAATTCGCCGGGTGACTTGTTCATCCCTTGCATGTTATAGTTCAACACAAAGCTCTTGTAGCTTGGTGGCAGTGATTGAAGAATTCTGTCAGTGATAGCCTCTTGCGGGAGTTCAATCCCCAGCTCAGCTAGACAGTTTGAGTACCCAAACATTTTGAGTACATGTTCACTGTCAGACGAATTCTCCTCCATCTTGCAAGCATAGAATTTATCGGAGGTCTCATACCTCTCGATCCGGGCGTTCTTCTGAAAGATAAACTTCAACTCCTGGAACATCTCATATGCTCCATGATGCTCAAAGCGACATTGAATTCCTGGCTCTAAGCCATACAAGACTGCACATTGAACTAGTGAGTAGTCCTCCTTACGTGTTAACCAAGCGTTCTTAACATCTTGATCAGCCGTAGCGGGTGGTTCATCTCCTAGCGCAGCATTAAGGACATAATCCTTCTTCCCAGCTTGCAGGAGCAACTTAAGATTACGTGTCCAGTCTACAAAGTTGCTTCCATCATCTTTCAACTTAGCTTTCTCTAGGAACGTATTCAGGGTGACTATCGCGTGATCCATTGATCTACAACACAAATATTTTAAAGTGGACTTAGACTATGTTCAAGATTATTAGAGTTTAACTAATCAAATTACTTGCTAAACTCCCACTCAAAAAGTACATCTGTCTAGTCATTTGAGTGGTACATGAACCAAATTCACTAACTCAAGTCCGATCATCACGTGAGTTGAGAATAGTTTCAGTGGTAAGCATCTCTATGCTAATCAGATCAACTATACGATTCATGCTCGACCTTTCGGTATCATGTGTTCCGAGGCCATGTCTGCACATACTAGGCTCGTCAAGTTTAACCCGATTGTTCCGCGCGTGGAACTTTTTTGCACCCGTTGTATGTGAACCTTGAGTCTATCACACCCGATCATCACGTGGTGTCTCAAAACGACGAACTGTAGCAAAAGTGCATAGTCGGGGATAACACAATTTCGTCTTGAAATTTTAGTGAGAGATCACCTTATAATGCCACTGTCGTCCTAAGCACAATAAGGTCCATAAAAGGATTAACATCACATGCAATTCATAAGTGACATGATATGGCCATCATCTTGTGCTTCTTGATCTCCATCACCAAAGCACCGACATGATCTTCTTGTCACCGACGCCACACCATGATCTCCATCAACGTGTCGCCATCGAGGTTGTCGTGTTATCTATGCTATTACTACTAAAGCTACGACCTAGCAATATAGTAAACGCATCTGCAAACACAAACGTTAGTTTAAAGACAACCCTATGGCTCCTGCCGGTTGCCGTAGCATCGACGTGCAAGTCGATATTAACTATTACAACATGATCATCTCATACATCCAATATATCACATCACGTCATTGGCCATATCATATCACAAGCATACCCTGCAAAAACAAGTTAGACGTCCTCTAATTTGTTGTTGCATGTTTTACGTGGCTGCTATGGGTATCTAGTATGATCGCATCTTACTTACGCAAAAACCACAACGAAGATGTGCAAATTGCTATTTAACCTCTCCAAGGACCGCCTCGGTCAAAACCAATTCAACTAAAGTTGGAGAAACCGACACCCGCGATTCATCTTTATGCAACGAGGTTGCATGTCAATCGATGAAACCAGTCTCTCGTAAGCGTACGAGTTATGTCGGTTCGGGCCGCTTCAATCCAACAATACTGCCGAATCAAGAAAATACTAAGAAGGGCAGCAAATAGAACATCAAAGTCCACAAACCCGTTTGTGTTCTACTCGAGATAACATCTACGCATGAACCTAGCTCAAGATGCCACTATTGGGGAATGTTGCATGGGAAACAAAAAATTTCCTATGCACACGAAGACCTATCATGGTGATGTCCATCTACGAGTGGAGATTTAGATCTACGTACCCTTGTAGATCGCACAACACGAAGCATTAAGAAACGCGGTTGATGGAGTGGAACGTCTTCACGTCCCTCGAACCGTCCCATGAACCGTCCCGCGATATGTCCCACGATCCGTTCCGATCTAGCGCCGAACGGACGACACCTCCGCGTTCAGCACACGTACAACTCGACGATGATCTCGACCTTCTTGATCCAGCAAGCAGGACAGAGAAGTAGATGAGTTCTCCGGCAGCGTGACGGCGCTCCGGTGGTGGTGATGATCTACTCCTGCAGGGCTTCGCCTGAGCTCCGCAGAAATCTCATCTAGAGGTGAAACTGTGTGGTATAGGCTAGAGTTGCACGTGGCAAAGTTGTGTCTCAAAAAGCCCTAAACCACCACTATATATAGGAGGGAGGGGGAGGGGCTAGCCTTGAGGCACAAGGCCTATGGGGTGCGCCGGCCGCCAGGGAGGAGGAGGTCCTCCAATTCGGTTTGGGAAGGAGGAGTCCTTGCGACTGCAACAAAAGATCTTCCAACGACGCCATAAACAAGCGTGTTGACGGGAGGCTATTCTTATCTTGATACTCCTCAGCAACGGCGCCAGGAATCCTTCTGCTACGTCTACGCCTTTAGGGACTTCCTTGGCAAATATGCAAAGGATTCCCCCGTGGCCTTGGAGCCTTGCGTTGGTGTTCCCTCAAAGCGGAAAGGGTGATATAGCACAGCGGCGGCAAGTATTTCCCTCAGTTTTGAGAACCAAGGTATCGAACCAGAGAAAGGATTGCGTCAAGTCACAAGTACCTGCACAAACACAAAGAGCTTGCACCCAACGCTATGAAAGGGGTTGTCAATCCCTTATAGATTGTTTGCAAAGTGAGAACTGAAAGCAACAAAGAAAACAAAGCAAAGTAAAAGTGAAAGTGGAAACGATAGTTGTGAATAGACCCGGGGGCCGTAGTGTTCACTAGTGGCTTCTCTCATGAAAGCAAGTAGACGGTGGGTGAACAAATTACCGTCGAGCAATTGATAGAACCACACAAAGTCGTGACGTTATCTAAGGCAATGATTATATATATAGGCATCATGTCCAAAACAAGTAGACCGATACTTTCTGCATCTACTACTATTACTCCACACATCGACCGCTATCCAGCATGCATCTAGTGTATTAAGTCCAAAAGAACAGAGTAACGCCTTAAGCAAGATGACATGATGTAGATGGACAATCTCATATCTACGATAAAAGCCCATCTTGTTACCCTTGATGGCAACAACACGATGTGTGCCTTGCTGCCCCTTCTGTCACTGGGAAAGGTCACCACACCGTATGAACCCAAAACCAAGCACTTCTCCCAATGCAAGAATCATAGATCTAGTTGGCCAAACAAAACCCAAGACTCGGAGAGACTTACAAGGATATCAAATCATGCATATAAGAAATCAGCAAAGTCTCAAATATAATTCATACATAATCTGATCACAAATCCACAATTCATCTCATCACGACAAACACACCGCCAAAGAGGATTACACCGGATAGATCTCCATGAAGATCAGGGAGAACTTTGTATTGAAGATCCAAGAGAGAGAAGAAGCCATCTAGCTACTAACTACGGACCCGTAGGTCTGAAGTGAACTACTCACGAGTCATTGGAGGGGCGATGATGTTGATGAAGAAGCCCTCCAGCTCCAAAGTCCCCTCCGGCAGGGCACCGGGAAGGGTCTCCAGATGAGAGTTCACGGAAACGGAAGCTTGCGGTGGCGGAAAAGTGTTTTTGTGGATGCCCTGGTTTTTTCTGGATTTTTAGGGAATTTATAGGTCAAAGAGCTAGGGCAGGGGAGCGCCAGGGAGGCCACAAGCCTGGTTGCCGCGGGCCCCCTGGCCGCGGCAATAGGGCTTGTGGGCTCCCAGGGGGGCCCTGCCTTGGCCCTCAAGCCTCCCGATCTTCTTCCGTTCTGGAAAAATTTATTTCGGGGATTTTATTCCGTTTGGACCCCATTCCAAAATCAGATCTGAAAAGAGTCAAAAACACAGAAAAAACAGGAACTGGCACTTGGCACTGAATTAATAAGTTAGTCCCAAAAAAGCTATAAAAGGTAAACAAAACATCCAAAGTTGACAAGATAACAACGTGAAACCATAAAAAATTATAGATACGTTTGAGATGTATCAAGCATCCCCAAGCTTAACTCCTGCTCGTCCTCGAGTAGGGAAGTGATAAAGAATGAATTTTTGATGCTTTCATGCTACCTAACATAGATGTCCTTTGTAACTCCTCTTATGTGACATGAATGTTCAGATCCATTAGATTCAAAACAATAGTTTGCTATTGACGTGGAGACAATAATAATTCAAGCAAACTAGGAAGGTAATCATGAACTTTCGAAATAACAAGGCAAAAAGAAAGTTATGTCTACAAAATCATATAGTCTGGCTATGCTCTATCATCCTTGCACAACGAATTTAAATCATGCACAACCCCGGTATTGGCCAAGTAATTGTTTTCACACCTGTACTTTCTCAAACTTTTTGAACTCTCACGCAATACATGAGCGTGAGCCATGGTTTTAGCACTATAAATGGTGTGAAGTGTGGTGGAGGTTGCAAGACAAACAAGGAGAAGATGGTCACATTGACTAGGCATATCAATGAGCTATGGAGATGCTCATCAATAGATATCAACGTGAATGAGTAGGGATTGCCGTACAAATGATGCACTAGAGCTAAGAGTATGCGAAAGCTCTTAAAGAAAACTAGTGGGTGTGCATCCAACTTGCTTGCTCACGAAGACCTAAGGCAATTTTGAGCAAGCCTATCATTGGAATATACAAGCCAAGTTTGAAAAGACCTCGATGACGCCTAGAGGGGGGGGTGAATAGGCTATTTAAAAACTTCTTTGGATTTGGCTTAAACCTAATGCGGAAATAAACTAAGAGGATACTTTTCAAGCACAAATCCTAAATGCAACATGCACCGCAACGTGTATCAACAACCCGATCTACCAAGATGGACACAATAAATTTACTAACAAGCACAAGCAAGTTACACAAACTTACTTGAGCTATATCACACGACAAGTAGGTGAACGACACAAGATACTAGATCACACTATAACACACGATATATCAAAAGCTGCAAGCGTGAACGTGTGGATATAGAGGGCATGCTTGAACGATTAATCTTGTACAAAGAAATAGCCAACACAATATAATGAGCACAAACAATATGCAATGTATGTATGCTCAAGTAACACAAGTAAACCACAAGTAAGGAGTTAGGATTAAGGATAACCAAGGTCACTGAGACGAAGATGTATCCCGATGTTCACTTCCTTGGAGGGAAGCTAGTCACCGTTAGAGAGGTGGATGTTACCACGAAGGCACACCAATACCACGAAGGCTCACCCTATTCTCCCTTTGAGATAACACCACGAAGGCGTTTCTCAACCACTAGTGGTAAGCCTTTGAGGTGGCTTCCAAACCCTCACAAACTTTTCCAGGGGTAATCACACGGATTGATTCCTCTTCAAAGAACTCCTACCGCCTAGGAGTCTCCAACCTCCAAGAGTAACAAGATCACGGGGAATGCTCAAAACTTGCTCAAATCTCAAATAGCTTGGGTTGAGAGAAGGAGAGGGAGACGATCTATCTTTTGATTGGAACAACTCTCAAAGGGGCTCACAAATGCTCTTGGGATCTAAGATTTGGTGTGAGCAAATGTGTGTGAGGTAGAAATGTGTTCTTATGAGGATATGGCTGTGTTGGGCACCCTCTCATGAAGTGGGAGGGGGAATATATAGCGGGGAGAGTAAAACAACCGTTGGGGTCACTTAAGTCTGACAGTGGTCGGACATCCGGTAGTTCTCGGATGTCCGGATGTCCACAAGGAGTCGTACGTCCGACAAGGGTCGGTCGTCCAAGGGATGTATATATATCTGGAACCACTGTGTAGTCGAACAGGGGCCGGACGTCCGGAGGAAGCCAGAAGTCCGAGTTATTCGAGTCAAATTTCTCTGGTGCAAGGTTCCGGATTTCCGAAGGAGGTCGGACGGCCGGCCCTCGGACGACAGGAGGAGGCCAGAAGTCTGAGTTATTTGACTCAAATTTCTCTGGTGCAAGATTCCGGATTTCCGAAGGAGGTCGGACGTCAGACCCTTGGACGACCGGAGGAGGCCGGAAGTCCGTGTTATTCGACTCAAATTTCTCTGGTGCAAGATTCCGTATTTCCGAAGTGGTCGGGCGTCCGTCCCTCGGACGTGCGGAGGAAGCCGGATGTCCGAGGCATTGGTTCTGTTTTCAGATCACAGCAGAGCAGTGGAGATGTGGTATGAGCAGAAAAGTAGAGATGTAGTTTGAGCAAGTTCATCGCAAAACCTGTGATCCCCTCTTAATAGTGCGGGATCCATAAAGACTCAAGAATCATAAAAGGGTACTGATGATCCATACTTGGGTTTATACTTTTGTTCGCTGATCATCACTCTGCACCACTAACATCAAAGGAACTAATACCTTTGAGTTAGCCCTTTCACTTTGTAGGGGAACGTCGCATGGGAAACAAAAATTTTCCTACGCGCACGAAGACCTATCATGGTGATGTCCATCTACGGGAGGGTATTTCCGATCTACGTACCCTTGTAGATCGCACAGCAGAAGCGTTAGTGAACGCGGTTGATGTAGTGGAACGTCCTCACGTCCCTCGATCCGCCCCGCGAACCGTCCCACGAACCGTCCCGCGATCCGTCCCACGATCCGCTCTGATCTAGTGCCGAACGGACGGCACCTCCGCGTTCAGCACACGTACAGCTCGACGATGATCTCAGACTTCTTGATCCAGCAAGAGAGATGGAGAGGTAGATGAGTTCTCCGGCAGCGTGACGGCGCTCCGGAGGTTGGTGGTGATCTAATCTCAGCAGGGCTCCACCCGAGCTCCGCAGAAACGCGATCTAGAGGTAAAACCGTGGAGGTATGTGGTCAGGGTGTCGTGGCAAAAGTTGTCTCAAATCAGCCCTAAAACCCCACTATATATAGGAGGGAGGGGAGGGGAGGAGGCAGCCTCAAAACCAAAAGGTTTGGCCGAAATTGGAGGTGGAGGAGTCCTACTCCAATCCTACTTGGAGTAGGATTCCACCTTCCCACTTGGAAACTCTTTCCACCTTGTGTTTTTTTCCTTCTCAAACCTTATGGGCCTTAGTGGGAACTTATTCCAACCCACTGGGGGCTGGTTTATCTCTTCCCATAGCCCATGAGACCCCTTGGGGCGTGACACCCCTCCTGATGGTCCCCGGCACCCCTCCCGGCACTCCCAGTACACTACCGATGAGCTCGAAACTTTTCCGGTAATGCATGAAAACCTTCCGGTAACCAAATGAGGTAATCCTATATATCAATCTTCGTTTCCGGACCATTCCGGAAACCCTCGTGACGCCCGTGATCTCATCCGGGACTCCGAACAACATTCGGTAACCAACCATATAACTCAAATACACATAAAACAACGTCGAACCTTAAGTGTGCAGACCCTGCGGGTTCGAGAACTATGTAGACATGACCCGAGAGACTCCTCGGTCAATATCCAATAGAGGGACCTGGATGCCCATATTGGATCCTACATATTCTACGAAGATCTTATCGTTTGAACCTCAGTGCCAAGGATTCATATAATCCCGTATGTCATTCCCTTTGTCCTTCGGTATGTTACTTGCCTGAGATTCGATCGTCAATATCCGCATACCTATTTCAATCTCGTTTACCGGCAAGTCTCTTTACTCGTGCCGTAATACAAGATCCCGCAACTTACACTAAGTCACATTTCTTGCAAGGCTTGTGTGTGATGTTGTATTACCGAGTGGGCCCCGAGATACCTCTCCGTCATACGGAGTGACAAATCCGAGTCTTGATCCATACTAACTCAACGAACACCTTCGGAGATATCTGTAGAGCATCTTTATAGTCACCCAGTTACGTTGCGACGTTTGATACACACAAAGCATTCCTCCGGTGTCAGTGAGTTATATGATCTCATGGTCATAGGAACAAATACTTGACACGCAGAAAACAGTAGCAACAAAATGACACGATCAACATGCTACGTCTATTAGTTTGGGTCTAGTCCATCACATGATTCTCCTAATGATGTGATCCCGTTATCAAGTGACAACACTTGCCTATGGTTAGGAAACCTTGACCATCTTTGATCAACGAGCTAGTCAACTAGAGGCTTACTAGGGACAGTGTTTTGTCTATGTATCCACACATGCACTGTGTTTCCAATCAATACAATTATAGCATGGATAATAAACGATTATCATTAACAAAGAAATATAATAATAACTAATTTATTATTGCCTCTAGGGCATATTTCCAACACACTTGAGCTTGATGTTGTTGTTCCTTCTTGGCTCAAGTTGAAAGCAAGACATGATGAAGTCTTCAAGTAGCTCTCCCATACACAATGTGGAAAGCCTAGCTTATGTATTCATCTTCATTTGTCCACCATGTGAACATCCACAACAATCAAGCATGTAGTGCTCAGGAATGCTTATCTTGATACTGTGCTTGTTAGCACATGAGCTTGTCTTATCAAAACATGATCATTAACAATAGCTTAAAGGGGATTAGTGATTAGTTATCTATATGTGTGTTGTCAGCAACACCAAAACACGACTGCACTTTCAATCTCCCCCTTTTTGGTAGTTGATGACAACATACATATAGCTCTCAAAAATAGTAATAAACATGTGTGGCTTAGGAGAGATTTGTTACGATGCTTATGAAGCTCCCCCTGATTATATGCATAGTAAAATAGGTAAGTGCGGGAGCTCCCCCTTAATGCGTGCTTTGTAGATAATAGCATGATATAACATTACATCATAATAGTTCAACAATACATAGCATATCATAAGAATCAATAATTCATAGCATATCATATGAATCAAGGCATATCATATGAATCAATAGGATAGCATACAATTCATCATCATATGACACAACGATAATATCATGATATCTCATCACCACATGATAGTTTAACAATACATCATCCATAAGTGATGGCATAGCACATCATCCATAAGTATCGTTACATGATGACACATCATTAAGTTCGACATAATACATCATACCATACATTATGAGAGAAACTAAAATCGAAACTAAGATAAGATAATGTCCTCCCCCTTTGGCATCAAGGACCAAAAAGGAAGGAACCCGGCAATGCTACCACATACTCAAATATCACCCTCATCAACATCATCATCATCAGGCATCATCCTCATCATCCTCATCCTCAGGAAAGCCACTGCCACTAGCATCGTCAAGAAAGTCAGCCCACTCAGGACCAGATGGGAAGCCAAAGTCAGAAGGAGGAGCAGCAGGAAGATCCTCATCGTCACTCACATCAAGAGCGCCCGAGTCTCTCAGACGAGCCTTGAGGGCATTCTTGGAGGAGACGAGGCGAGAAACCACATCATGAGTTTCACCGCACTGGAAAAAGAAAGCCTTCATCATGGCAGAATGTGCCTTGCCAATGAATTTGGCAAAGCAACCGAGAGGAGCTGAGTTGGATGAAGGGGTTGCAGACCGGGCAGCAGTGCGGTGAGTGGAGGTGGATGAGGTCTTCTTAGGTGTATAGTCATCCGCCATGTGAGTGGGAATGGCCCACTTGTGATGCGTGTGAGTGGGAGCAATAGTGAATTCAGCAACATGGTTAATAAAGGCCTGGATGAAGGGGGCATGAGGGAAGGCTCGCTTGTGTTGAAGACTAGCGAGCCAAATCTCATGCCAGAGAAAGTGAGGCACATTAATCTTGCGCTTGGGGGACTCGTGTAAATGTGACATGATGTCAATACAGTAGCCGCTGCAGGATCCCCTATCACCCATCTTGGGATAGATGGTGCGGATAAGACACTGAAAAATGATAAAGTAGGGAGAGCTCCAGATGGATACTTGGTTAAGATCCTTCATCCGTTCGTCTGCATCAAGTTCACGAAGTGGTTTGAGGAGAAGCCCACACGCCTCAATGCGCTTATGTGCATGGTTAGGATCATTCTTATGGATTTTGAAGCCGGAGTCGGGGAAACCGAGTGTGGCAACAAACTCATCATAAGAGGCTATGAACTCAACATCAGAAGTGATCCAACAAACAGTGTTGTTTGAGCCAAAGAAACACGTGGCATAAAATTGATGAATAGCAGCACTGTTAAAATCGCACTGAAAAGCAAAGGGGGCAGCGAGCCCCGATGACTCAATGAGCTCAATCGCACCCGGGTATTTCACCGGGTGAGTGCGAATATGCTCAAGATAAATATAATGATGTACTGAGAGACCCTTAGGAACGATGACAGTAGAAAAGATGTCCGCTTGGACGTGTGTGCAGAAACGTGTGTCCATAGAGTCACGTTCAATAGAAAATTGGTTAACATCGCGGCGGAATATAAAGTAGGAAGACTTAGGAACCTTGGTGAAGTCCTTGACTTCATGGCCTAAAGTAGGAGAAGGTTCAAGGGAGATGCGACGAGCATCACCTTCGGGCTGTGCAGGAGGAGGTGGTGGCATATATGAGGGCCTGCGAGTCCCAAGCTTCGGCATAGTCTTCCGAATGGCGGGCTGTTCAACACCTTCCTCAGCTGCAAGCTCATCCTCGAAGTCCGAGCCATCAGACGAGGAGCGAGGATGTGGAGGAGGACGCCGGGCGAGCCGTTTGAAGGGACGACATGGTACATCGGAGTCATCCGACCCCGTGCCAGGAGGGACACGAGCGGATGAGCCAGCAGAGTTCTTCCGGGCAGTGTGCTTAATCTTGGGCATGATGGAACAAGGCCTACGAGATTGGAAACCCAATGAGGAACGGTCACGAACAAACCACATGAAAGAACACATGAACTAGTGATAAAGGGGAGCCAATCGCGAGAGAGACCGAGAGGATACCTGCAGATCGAGAGAGGAGAGGAAGGGAAGACGGATCCCACGGAGGAGATCAGCCAGATCGCGGGGCAGGGCCCCTGTGGCGGCGGGCACGGTCGAGCTCCTCAGACTGGCGGCGGCTGTGGAGGCGGCTGGGAGAAAGGGGGCGCGTGGTGGCTAGGGCAAGGCCCAGCCCGCGCCCCTCTATTTATAAAGGCTCCCGATGTGTCGGACGTCCGACGGGCGTCGGACGTCCGGAGAGCATCACCCGTCGGACGATCGACATGTGCCAGACGTCCGGAGTGTGTTTAGCCGTCGGACGTCCGAGACTTGTCGGACGACCGAGAGATAAGTAGGCAGATGCAATTTCTGGGATTTGGATGATGAGGTGATAAGGAGTATTCTCGCATGTGTAGCAACCAAAGGGCCTCTCAACTAACATATTTTGGACATGGTATGATGTAAATCTTTTAATTCGACTACTATGATAAGTGTGGGTCCAAAATATGGTCAAACGCATGAGTGCATAGAATCATGCACAAGTTATCCTATTATAAGAGCAAGGCACATGACACAAGGGCCATGGCACAAATTTGTCTCATTCATATGACCATGAAGTGCTAAGAGAACACCAACACTAAGCATTTCATCAGTGTGATTGACAAGGACATGCAGGAAATTACAAAGTGGAAAAAGTATTATGTTCATGCCATGATGCAACCTATAGAGGGTTGACTCTAATGTTGTACATGCATGAAGTAAATACTTGTTACCGTAAAAGCATTGGTATGGCATAGAAGTAGTCGAGTCCTGTCTTGACTCTAATTTCTTCGTGACCAACACCATCTTGTTCTGAGAATAAGTCAAGATAGCAATGCTTCTCCAAAGTACCTAAACCACCAATTAAGCACAATATGGTCCCCAAACTTATTGGGTCCGAAGTAGTTAGTCCAACTACAATATATATAGGGTAAGATCACTCAATTATGTGCATATAGATATAAGTTTTACTTTCAAGGACACCTTAACCTTTTAATGGATACGTCTGATTTACCATATACATATATTGGATCAAAGATACGATAGACACGGCATGTGCATCTACACATAGTAGATATGCCTACACAATCCAATCAAAATCCAAGGATATACAATTTGGACAAATGAACACATAATTTTCAATTACAGAACATTCATGTCGTCAAAAATGGATCAGGGTGACAAATCAACATATGATAGCACCCCAAGTTCAACACATGAACTGGTCAAGGCATCAAACCATGTAAGGTATGCATTTTGCACAATCTTACATGCATGTCTCACCCGAGTAGATGTATAAGTGTAGGTAATATGATTATAACTCCCACAACATTATGAAATAAATAGTAAGAGCTCAAAGACATGCATGGGAGATTACCGGGAGACACATGAATTACTTGGCAAGTTATGTAGGTCAAATGAAGACAAAGCTGAAATAAATTGACCATGAAAACACTACCAAGCCAGAGATACCATATGTGAGAGAACACAATGGCATTTAGAATTATCAGTGATGGTAGGTGCCAAACTGTTGGAAATATGCCCTAGAGGCAATAATAATTAGTTATTATTATATTTCTTTGTTCATGATAATCGTTTATTATCCATGCTATAATTTTATTGAATGAAGACTTATATACATGTGTGGATACATAGACAAAACACTCTCCCTAGCAAGCCTCTAGTTGGCTAGCCAGTTGATCAAAGATAGTCAGGGTCTTCTGATTATGTACAAGGTGTTGTTGGTTGATAACTGGATCACGTCATTAGGAGAATCACGTGATGGACTAGACCCAAACTAATAGACGTAGCATGTTGATCGTGTCATTTTGTTGCTACTGTTTTCTGCGTGTCAAGTATTTGTTCCTATGACCATGAGATCATATAACTCACTGACACCGGAGGAATGCTTTGTGTGTATCAAACGTCGCAACGTAACTGGGTGACTATAAAGATGCTCTACAGGTATATCCGAAGGTGTTCGTTGAGTTAGTATGGATCGAGACTGGGATTTGTCACTCCGTGTGACAGAGAGGTATCTCGGGGCCCACTCGGTAATACAACATCACACACAAGCCTTGCAAGAAAAGTGACTTAGTGTAAGTTGCGGGATCTTGTATTACGGAAAGAGTAAAGAGACTTGCCGGTAAACGAGACTGAAATAGGTATGCGGATACTGACAATCGAATCTCGGGCAAGTAACATACCGAAGGACAAAGGGAATGACATACGGGATTATATGAATCCTTGGCACTGAGGTTCAAACGATAAGATCTTCGTAGAATATGTAGGATCCAATATGGGCATCCAGGTCCCGCTATTGGATATTGACCGAGGAGTCACTCGGGTCATGTCTACATAGTTCTCGAACCCGCAGGGTCTGCACACTTAAGGTTCGACGTTGTTTTATGCGTATTTGAGTTATATGGTTGGTTACCGAATGTTGTTCGGAGTCCCGGATGAGGTCACGGACGTCACGAGGGTTTCCGGAATGGTCCGGAAACGAAGATTGATACATAGGATGACCTCATTTGATTACCAGAAGGTTTTCGGAGTTACCGGGAATGTACCGGCAATGACGAATGGGTTCCGGGTGTTCACCGGGGGGCAACCCACCCCGGGGAAGCCCATAGGCCTTGGGGGTGGCGCATCAGCCCTTAGTGGGCTGGTGGGAAAACCCAAGAAGGCCCTATGCGCCATAGGAAGAAAATCAAAGAGAAAAGGAAAAAAAGAGGAGGTGGGAAAAGGGGGAAGGACTCCTCCTTCCAAACCTAGTTGGATTCGGTTTGGAAGGGGAGGACTCCCCCCCCTTGGCTCGGCCGAACCCCAAGGACCCCAAGGCAAGGATCCCCCTCTTCTCCCTATATATACAGAGGTTTTAGGGCTGATTTGAGACAACTTTGCCACGGCAGCCCGACCACATATCTCCACGGTTTTACCTCTAGATCGCGTTTCTGCGGAGCTCGGGCGGAGCCCTGCCGAGATAAGATCATCACCAACCTCCGGAGCGCCGTCACGCTGCCGGAGAACTCATCTACCTCTCCGTCTCTCTTGCTGGATCAAGAAGGCCAAGATCATCATCGAGCTGTACGTGTGCTGAACGCGTAGGTGCCGTCCGTTCGGCACTAGATCGTGGGACTGTTCGCGGGACGGTTCGCGGGGCAGATCGAGGGACGTGAGGACGTTCCACTACATCAACCACATTCACTAATGCTTCTTCTGTGCGATCTACAAGGGTGCGTAGATCGAATATCCCCTCTCGTAGATGGACATCACCATGATAGGTCTTCGTGCACGTAGGAAATTTTTTGTTTCCCATGCGACGTTCCCCAACAGTGGCATCATGAGCTAGGTTCATGCGTTAATGTCTTCTCGAGTAGAACACAAAAGTTTTTGTGGGCGGTGATGTGCGTTTTTCTGCCCTCCTTAGTCTTTTCTTGATTCCGCGGTATTGTTGGATTGAAGCGGCTTGGACCGACATTACTCGTACGCTTACGAGAGACTGGTTTCATCGCTACGAGTAACCCCGTTGCTCAAAGATGACTGGCAAGTGTCAGTTTCTCCAACTTTAGTTGAATCGGATTTGACCGAGGTGGTCCTTGGATGAGGTTAAATAGCAATTCATATATCTCCGTTGTGGTGTTTGCGTAAGTAAGATGCGATCCTACTAGATACCCATGGTCACCACGTAAAACATGCAACAACAAAATTAGAGGACGTCTAACTTGTTTTTGCAGGGTATGCTTGTGATGTGATATGGCCAACGATGTGATGTGATATATTGGATGTATGAGATGATCATATTGTAATAGATAATATTGACTTGCACGTCGATGGTACGGCAACCGGCAGGAGCCATAGGGTTGTCTTTAAACTAACGTTTGTGCTTGCAGATGCGTTTACTATTTTGCTAGGATGTAGCTTTAGTAGTAATAGCATGAGTAGCACGACAACCCCGATGGAGACACGTTGATGGAGATCATGGTGTGGCGCCGGTGACAAGAAGATCGTGCCGGTGCTTTGGTGATGGAGATCAAGAAGCACATGATGATGGCCATATCATGTCACTTATGAATTGCATGTGATGTTAATCCTTTATGCACCTTATCTTGCTTAGAACGACGGTAGCATTATGAGGTGATCTCTCACTAAAATTTCAAGACGAAATTGTGTTCTCCCCGACTGTCCACCGTTGCGACAGTTCTTCGTTTCGAGACACCACGTGATGATCGGGTGTGATAGACTCAACGTTCACATACAACGGGTGCAAAACAGTTGCACACGCGGAACACTCGGGTTAAGCTTGACGAGCCTAGCATGTGCAGACATGGCCTCGGAACACATGAGACCGAAAGGTCGAGCATGAATCGTATAGTTGATATGATTAGCATAGAGATGCTTACCACTGAAACTATTCTCGACTCACGTGATGATCGGACTTGAGATAGTGGATTTGGATCATGTACCACTCAAATGACTGGAGAGATGTACTTTTTGAGTGGGAGTTCTTAAGTAATATGATTAATTGAACTAATTTTCATGAACATTGTCGAATGGTCTTTGCGAATTACGATGTAGCTTGCGCTATAGCTCTACTGTTTTTATATGTTCCTAGAGAAAATTTAGTTGAAAGTTTATAGTAGCAAACTTTGTAGAGGATTGTCCTCGTTGCTGCGCAGAAGGCTTATGTCCTTAATGCACCACTCGGTGTGCTGCACCTCCAGCGTTGTCTGTGGATGCTGTGAACATCCGACATACACATTTCTGATGACTACACGATAGTTCAGTGCAAAATACTTAATGGCTTAGAAGCAAGGCACCGAAGACGTTTTGAAACGTCTCGGAACATAAGTGATGTTCTAAAAGAGATGAAATTGTGATTTCATGCTTGTGCCCTTGTTAAGTGGTACGAGACCTCCGACAAGATTCTTTGTCCACAAAGTAAAGGAGAAAAGCTCAATCGTTGAGCGTGTGCTCAGATTGTCTGAGTACGACAATCGCTTGAATCAAGTGGGAGTTAATCTTCCAGATGAGATAGTGATGGTTCTCCAAAGTCACTGCCACCAAGCTGTGAGAGCTTCGTGATGAACTATAACATATCAAGGATAGATACAATGATCCTTGAGCGATTCGCGATGTTTGACACTGCGAAAGTAGAAATCAAGAAGGAGCATCAATAGTTGATGGTTAGTAAAACCACTAAGTTTCTAGAAAGGCAAGGGCTAGAAGGGATACTTCGTGAAACAGAAAAACAGTTGCTGCACTAATGAAGAGACCCAAGATTAAACCCAAACCCGAGACTAAGTGCTTCTGTAATGAGGGGAACAGTCACTGAGGCAGAGCAACTCTAGGTACTTGGTAGATAAGAAGGCTGGCAAAAGTCGAAAGAAGTATATTTGATATACATGATGTTGATGTGTACTTTACTAGTACTCCTAGTAGCACGAGGGTATTGGATACCGGTTCAGTTGCAAAGTGATTAGTAACACGAAATGAAAGCTGCGGCATAAACGGAGACTAGCTAAAGGCGAGATGACGATACGTGTTGAAAGTGTTTCCAAGGTTGATATGATCAAACGTCACACACTCCATCTACCATCGGGATTGGTGTTAAACCTAAATAATTGTTATTTGGTGCTTGCGTTAAGCATGAACATGATTGGATCGTGTTTATTGCAATACGATTATTCATTTAAAGAGAATAATGGTTACTCTATTTGCTTGAATAATCACCTTCAATGGTTTATTGAATCTCGATCGTAGTGTTACACGTGTTCATAATATTGGTGCCAAAGGATACGAGGTAATGATGATAGTACCACTTACTTGTGGCACTACCGCTTGAGTCATGTTGTTACAAATTGCATGAAGAGGCTCCATGCTGATGGATCTTTATACTCACTTGATTTTGAATCACTAGTGACATGCAAATCGTACCACATGAGCAAGGCCTTGTTTTCATTGAGATGAAACAAGATAGTAACTTGTTGGAAGTGATACATTTTGATGTATGCAGTCCAATGGGTGCTGAGGCACGCAGTGGATATCATTATGTTCTTACTTTAATGACGATTTGAGCAGATACAAGAGTATTTACTTAATGAATCACAAGTCCGAAATATTGAAAGGTTCAAATTCTGTTTCGGAGTGAAGTTTGTCGTAACAAGAGGATAAACTGTCTACGATATGATCAGAGAAATGAATATCTGAGTTACGAGTTTTGGTACGCAGTTAAGACAATGTGGAAATTGTTTCGCAGTTCATGCCACCTGGAACATCATAGTGTGATGATGTGTCTGAACGTCATAGCCACACACTATTTGGTATGGTGCATGCTATGATGTCTCTTATTGAATTACCACTATCGTTTATGGGTTATGCATTAGAGACAACCGCATTCGCTTTAAATAGGGCACCGCGTATTTCCGTTGAGATGACACAGTATAGACTGAGGTTTAGAGAAACCTAAACTGTCGTTTCTTGAAAGTTTGGGGCTTCGACACTTATGTGAAAAAGTTTTAGTGTGATAAGCTTGAACCCGAAGCGGATAAATGCATCTTCATAGGATATCCAAAACAGTTGGGTACATCTCCTATCTCAGATCCGAAAGCAAAGTGTTTATTTCTAGAAACGGATCCTTTCTCGAGGAAAGGTTTCTCTCGAAAGAATTGAGTGGGAGGGTGGTAGAACTTGATAAGGTTATTGAACCATCACTTCAACCAGTGTGTAGCAGGGCGCAGGAAGTTGTTCCTGTGGCGCCTACACCAATTGAAGTGAAAGCTGATGATGGTGATCATCGAGCATCGAATCAAGTTACTACAAATCTCGTAGGTTGACAAGGTCGCGTACTACTGCAAAGTGGTACGGTAACCCTGTCTTGGAGGTCATGTTGTTGAGCAACAATGAACCTACGAGTTATGGAGAAAGCAATGGTGGGCCCGGATTCCGACAAATGGCTGGAGGCCATGAAATCCGAGAGAGGGTCCATGTATGAAAACAAAGTGTAGACTTTGGAAGAACTACTTGATGGTCATAGGACTATTGAGTAAAGATGGATCTTTAAAAGGAAGACAGACGATGATGGTGATAAGTCACTATTAAGAAAAGCTCGACTTGTTGCAAAGATGTTTCCGACAAGATCAAACAGTTGACTATGATGAGACTTTCTCACTCGTAGCGATGCTAAAAGTCTGTTAGAATTATGTTAGTAGTTGCTGCATTATTTATGAAATATTGCACATAGGATGTCAAAACATTGTTTCCTCGACGGTTTCCTTGAGCAAACATTGTATGTGATACAACGAGGAGGTTTTTTCGATCCTAAAGATACTAGCAAATATGCAAGCTCCAGCGATCCTTCAATGGACTGGTGCAAGCATCTCGGAGTTGGAATATACACTTTGATGATATGATCAAAGATTTTGGGTTTGTACAAGGTTTATGAGAAACTTGTATTTCCAAAGAAGTGAGTGGGAGCACTATAGAATTTCTGATAAGTATATGTGGTTGACATATTGTGGATCAGAAGTAATGTAGAATTTCGGTAAAGCATACAAGGTTGTTTGAAAAGAGTTTTTCAAAGGAATACCTGTATTGCGCTACTTGAACGTTGAGCATCAAAGATCTATGGAGATAGATCGAAAGCGCTTAATAAAAGTTTCAACAAGATGCATGCCTTGACAAGTTTTTGAAGGAGTTCAAAATAGATCAGCAAAGAAGGAGTTCTTGGTTGCGTTGTGAGGTGTGAATTTGAGTAAGACTCAAAACCCGACCCCGGCAGAATAAAGAGAATAGACGAAGCTCGTCTTCTATGCCTTGGCCGCAGAATCTGAAGTATGCCATGCTGGGTACCGCACCTGATGTGTGCCTTGACTCAAAGTCTGTTGAGAGGTACAGAGAGTGATCCATGATTGAATCACTAGCAGCGGTCAAAATTTATCCTTAGTAACTGATGGACTAAGGAATTTTTCTCGATTATGGAGGTGGTTAAAGAGTTCGTCGTAAAGGGTTACGTCGATGCAAGCTTTGACACTAATCCGAATAACTATGAATAGTAAAACGGATTCGTATAGTAGAGTAGATATTTGGAGCATTTCCGAATAGCACGTTGTAGCAACATCTATAAGATGACATAAAGATTTGTAAAGAACGCACGGATCTGAAAGTTTCAGAACCGTTTACTAAAACCTCTCTCACGAGCAAAACGTGATCAGACCCCATAACTATATGGGTGTTGGATTCGTTGGAATCACATGGTGATGTGAACTAGATTATTGACTCCAGTGCAAGTGGGAGACTGTTGGAAATATGCCCTAGAGGCAATATTAATTAGTTATTATTATATTTCTTTGTTCATGATAATCGTTTATTATCCATGCTATAATTGTATTGAATGAAGACTTATATACATGTGTGGATACATAGACAAAACACTGTCCCTAGCAAGCCTCTAGTTGGCTAGCCAGTTGATCAAAGATAGTCAGGGTCTTCTGATTATGTACATGGTGTTGTTGCTTGATAACTGGATCACGTCATTAGGAGAATCACGTGATGGACTAGACCCAAACTAATAGACGTAGCATGTTGATCGTGTCATTTTGTTGCTACTGTTTTCTGCGTGTCAAGTATTTGTTCCTATGACCATGAGATCATATAACTCACTGACACCTTAGGAATGCTTTGTGTGTATCAAACGTCGCAACGTAACTGGGTGACTATAAAGATACTCTACAGGTATATCCGAAGGTGTTCGTTGAGTTAGTATGGATCGAGACTGGGATTTGTCACTCCGTGTGACGGAGAGGTATCTCGGGGCCCACTCGGTAATACAACATCACACACAAGCCTTGCAAGCAAAGTGACTTAGTGTAAGTTGCGGGATCTTGTATTACGGAACGAGTAAAGAGACTTGCCGGTAAACGAGATTGAAATAGGTATGCGGATACTGACGATCGAATCTCGGGCAAGTAACATACCGAAGGACAAAGGGAATGACATACGGGATTATATGAATCCTTGGCACCGAGGTTCAAACGATAAGATCTTCGTAGAATATGTAGGATCCAATATGGGCATCCAGGTCCCGCTATTGGATATTGACCGAGGAGTCACTCGGGTCATGTATACATAGTTCTCGAACCCGCAGGGTCTGCACACTTAAGGTTCGACGTTGTTTTATGCGTATTTGAGTTATATGGTTGGTTACCGAATGTTGTTCGGAGTCCCGGATGAGATCACGGACGTCACGAGGGTTTTCGGAATGGTCCAGAAACAAAGATTGATATATAGGATGACCTCATTTGATTACCGGAAGGTTTTCGGAGTTACCGGGAATGTACCGGCAATGACGAATGGGTTCCGGGTGTTCACCGGGGGGGGGGGGGGCAACCCACCCCGGGGACGCCCATAGGCCTTGGGGTGGCGGATCAGCCCTTAGTGTGCTGGTGGGACAGCCCAAGAAGGCCCTATGCGCCATAGGAAGAAAATCAAAGAGAAAAGGAAAAAAAAAGAGGAGGTGGGAAAAGGGGGAAGGACTCCTCCTTCCAAACCTAGTTGGATTTGGTTTGGAAGGGGAGGACCCCCCCCCCTTGGCTCGGCCGAACCCCTTGGGGGTCCTTGGACCCCAAGGCAAGGCTCCCCCTCTTCCCCCTATATATACGGAGGTTTTAGGGCTGATTTGAGACAACTTTGCCACGGCAGCCCGACCACATATCTCCACGGTTTTACCTCTAGATCGCGTTTCTGCGGAGCTCGGGCGGAGCCCTGCCGAGATAAGATCATCACCAACCTCCGGAGCATCGTCACGCTGCCGGAGAACTCATTTACCTCTCCGTCTCTCTTGCTGGATCAAGAAGGCCGAGATCATCGTCGAGCTGTACGTGTGCTGAACGCGGAGGTGCCGTCCGTTCGGCACTAGATCGTGGGACTGTTCGCGGGACGGTTCGCGGGGCGGATCGAGGGACGTGAGGACGTTCCACTACATCAACCGCGTTCACTAACGCTTCTGCTGTGCGATCTACAAGGGCACGTAGATCGAATATCCCCTCTCGTAGATGGACATCACCATGATAGGTCTTCGTGCGCGTAGGAAATTTTTTGTTTCCCATGCGACGTTCCCCAACACAAACGAGCACAAAGATCATTTTATACTCACACAAGTGTGGTATGGGAGTTCAACCATAAGCATAATGTTTAGATGTCATACGTTAACATCCCACTTAGTTAGATCATAGTGTAGAGAAATAATTCGAAAGGCATGTATCAACTATGCCCTTCTTTTAGGTACGATCTAGCGGCTAAGCCATGAGTATTGGTGTAGTAGGACGTCATACTCACGCACATCTAAGGGATTTAGACACCAACAGGGTTATTATGCGAATTAAGACATGTGGAGCATGACACGCCACACAATTATAGAAAAACCCCATGTGGTAGATTCTGAGTGGCATACATCGGATGTTTTATCTTACCAGCGGATGTGACGTGCACAAAGCATATCACACTCCCATAATGTGATAATCCATGTATTTATCATACAAGGCAATCAATCATCCAACTAAGCTGATAAGTGAATGCCAATTTGAACTTCGGATGGCTTGACATCAAACGAATTGATTGGATAATCTTGCACCGTGAATACTAGATGGAGTCTAATACATATATACACATTTTGGGTTAGTGATGTGCGTAGAGCAGAACACTCCCCCTTAATGTGATGAGCTATTAACGTCTCAAAAGACCCACACAATGGTGCAGCTAGGATGCAAGTAATGATCAGGACTACACACAGCTATATGACATACATAACGACCTACACATGACAGATAACACATAACAATCATACTAGTAGGCGCAACATGTCAAAGTACATGCTAGGTACCAAACCTAGACATGAGAAGGAGTGGGGCAGGCAACTTTCAATGTAAACAATTTAAGTACAAGTTACCGCAAAGAGGCACATTGGATATGGGATATGGGCTCGATAATCCAAATGACTTGGCTTGAGATAATATGAATGATGAAGAGTCCTCAAATCTTCATTGTGTATCCAAGTCTCCAATGTCCTCCAAAGTCACCTATTGATCAAGTTTGAGCTTGTTGGTCCCCAACTACGTTGGGTCCTAAGAGGTTAGTCACAATAGGCTTGGCAACCCAAATGGTTCTTTTCTTGACACCATTTTGAGTACCAACAAACTTGGCAAACACATTGCCAACCTTATCCTTCCCAAGAGAATAGCTATCATCAATAGTGATTGGGTTGGATAAGTTACCTCTCGTGCAAGACGAAGCAACATGACCCTTCTCACGACATAAGTAGCAACATCTACCCTTTGTTTTCTTCCCAGTTGATTTCTCACCTCGAGGAGTGTTGGCTTGGGTCTTATTGGGAAGAGGCCTTCCTTCAACTTGTAGCTGAGTGTGTGATTGAGTTTGTGGCCGCTTCCCTTGTTGCTTGTGACTTTGAGACTTCGTCTTCAGAGGGCAAGATCTAACATGGTGCCCTTTAACTTTGCACTTGAAGCAAATGATTTTGGCCGAATTCTTAACTTGTTCTAGGCCACTCTTGTTCTTGTTTGAGTTTACTCCAGCATCATTTTTGTCATTCGGATATGTTTGCTCACACATGATGTTGTTGGGTGTGGACATCCCTTCATGACACTATTCCAAGTCTTTCTTCAAAGAAGTGACTTGGGCCTTGAGCTCTTCGATTTCCTCTGCACGGTTAGTATCAACGCAAGTACTAGAGGAAGTGTAAGCTTCAATGTTAGAGCAACAAGGCAAGGAAAGTAATTCATCACACAAGGTAGCAACATTATGAGTAGACGTATTACGAGGACTAGCACATGGAAATATAGTACTTTGATTAGAAGTAGTGCCATTGTCCACATGAGGCTCACTTGATGTTACCTTGGTGATGATAGCCTCATGAGCTAACTTTTGCACATTATGGGATGTTAGAAGATCGGCATGAGAGCTTGTGAGCATTACATGGTTTTCTTCCAACTTCCCATAATTGCTAGTTAGTAAATCAAGTTGAGCACGTAGCTCAACATTCTCCTTCAATGTTGATACTTCAAATGAGACAGAGTTAGATGTACAAGTATCATCAACAATATGAGAGGAGTAAGTAGCAATTAGAGACTTCTCATGAGTAGATTGAAGCTCCTCATAGATCTTAGAGGTTTTGATGAGCTCTCCCTTGACACTATTGCATTCAAGGAGAAGGACCTCAAAATCCTTTTTAAGTTTATCATGAGCAACTTCAATCTCTTCTTTTGAAGATCTTAGGTCTCTACATGCTTGATGACTCTTCTCAAGTTCATGTTCAAGTTGTTCACTTTTAGCTTGTTCATGATTAAGTGAATCATTACAATTTTCAAAGTAAGCAAGAACATCTTGGAATCTTTGAAGAGCGTTATTTTTAGCTTTATGAAGAATTTTACTGATCACATAGATATTTTCAGTCAAGTCATCAACAACATCCTTATCGCAAATATCATCGTTATTGC